>NC_035449.2:75574283-75874283 GCF_002127325.2 Helianthus annuus
TTATGATTCCCTTTGGGCGCAAGTGTTGACTGTTGTGGGCCTTTTAAACTTTTCTTTTGTGAGACCAGTGCGCGGCCGCGCAAGGTGCCAAGCTGAAAATTAAGGTTGTGGTATGGTCCCGAGCACTTATTATGAGGTTTTTGGGACCTTACCCCTTCAGTTGTAAATTTGTAAAAATATAACCTTTTTAGAACTTGAAATTCCCAAATTAAGCCTAGACAAGTAAAAAAAATGAATTTTTTTTTGAAAAAATTTGGGGTGTTCAGCGGTTCCAATAGAGTTTTGTGTAAGGCTTGTAATTAGGACCTGCAACATTCAAGGTTTTATCATCCCCCACACTTAAATTACACATTGTCCTCAATGTGTCCCAAAAATAAGTTTTTAGGTTGATTGAATGTGTAAAAAGATGTGAAAAAGAAAAAATTTATGTTACTGGCATCTGGACACGACCCCGTGGTGTTCGGGCACGGCCTCGTGTTCAGATCGCTAGTAACAGAAAATAAAACAAAGTAACAGAAGGCTGGACACGGGGGGCGTGTTCAGTGAGCACGCCCCGTGTCCAGGTACCTGAACTGGGCATTTTTCTGCAGATGGTTGAGCACGGGGCGTGTTGGATGAGCATGGCCCCGTGCTGAACTTGCTGTAATGAAGAAAAATTATCGGGTGGCCTTGTTTTTGTGCATGGGTTGTTGGTTCAAGTTTCCCTTGGTATCCTTGACCATCCCGAGTGTGTTTTATTCCTGAAAATTAAAACTAAACTAGAAAACATAAAAATTAATCTAAACTAAACTAAGGATAGTTCCGCGGAATGCCTCCGTGGTGCGCCACGTTTATAAGGGTCATTGGCTAGACCCAAAGCCTGGTCATATGTTACCCAAGTGGGATATTTTGCATCCCATGCTGCACCGTCGGAGAGCATCATCCAAACTCGAGTCTATGACCTTCATGTAATTGACCGAGTCGTCGTCTTCTACTCTCTTTCCAACTCCAAACTTCATTTCCTTGTCCCCGATCCTCAATGTTAGTGTTCCACCATTCATGTCTACCACTGCGTGGGCCGTAGCTAGGAATGGCCTTCCTAAGATAAGTGGTTCTTCGGTATCTTCCTCCATCTCTAGTATGACAAAGTCGGCCGGGAAGACAAATTCACCGACTTTGACCAATAGATTTTCAGCGACACCTTGTGGATATTTGACGGACCTATCGGCGAGTTGTATGCTCATTTTTGTAGGGCTTGTTTTCCCTAGGCCGAGTCGGTTAAACATTGATGCGAGCATGAGGTTGATGCTAGCCCCGAGGTCGGCTAGTGCATTGCGAATGGGGGATTCCCAATCGAACAAGGAATTGTGAAGCTTCTAGGGTCAATCTTCTTTTGCGGGGGTTTGTTGAGTAGCAAGATGGAGCATTCTTCGCTTAAATTAACTAATTGCAATGATTCAATTTTCCTTTTATGAGTGAGGAAGTCCCTCATAAATTTTGAATATCTAGGTATTTGAGTTAGGACTTCGATAAATGGAACATTAACATGCAATTGTTTTAGCAAATTTTCGAACTTTGCGAATTGCTCATCGGTCTTTTGGTGAATTAACCGACCGGGGTATGGAACCGGAGGATTCTTGGTGGGTTCTTGATTTGGTGGAGAAGCCTTCTCTTGTTGGGGCGTGGGTGGAGTTGTGGTTTGGCTAGATCGGCTTCTTTCAGTTGGAGGTAATAGAGCCTCCTCGGGACCCACGGTACGGTTTCTCAATGTGATTAGATGTACTTACGCCTTTGGGTTGGTTTCGGTATTACTTGGTAACACGCCTTGTGGTCTCTCGGAGAAATTTTGAGCTAGTTGATTTAATTGTTTTTCAATGTTTTGAATACTAGCTTGTTGATTTCTAAATTTCGATTCCAATTGTTGAAATCGATCTGAGTTTTTCTTTTCGGTGTCGGAGATGAGGTGAGATACGGTATCTTCAAGCCTTTCTCGTCCCCCTTGTTGTTGAGAGAAATTTTGTGACTCGTTTCTTGGTTGTTGAAAGTTTGTTCGTTGTTTTAGATTTTGTTGGTTACTACTATTGCCGGGTTCTCTCCAACCAAGGTTAGGGTGGTTACGCCATCCTTGGTTGTAGGTACCCGTTGGAGGACCCGACGGCCTACGTCTATTATCAATGTAGTTTACCGATTCTGTTTGATTATCTACTTCTTTCATACAGCTCTAATTTTCATGTGGCCCACCACACCCCTCACAAGCCATAACCGAGGCCGTTTTTGTCATCTCTAGCTTTTTGATTTTTGAAGAAAGGGCCTCGATTTGAGCTTGTAAAGAAGTGCTTTCATCAACCTTATGGGCGCCCGGGGCAATAGATTTATTGCCTCGGGGAGTGTGCCATTGAAAATTGTTTTGAGCAATTTCTTCAATTTGATTATATATTTCATTTGGGCGACGATTACCTAAAAGTCCCCCGGAGCTAGAGTCAAGTGTTTGTCTTGTGTGTGGCAACAACCATTATAGAAAGTGGATACTTATTGCCATACCGCAAGACTGTGATGAGGACACTTTCTTAGTAGCTCCTTGAACCTTTCCCAAGTTTCATATAAGGATTCCCCATCCTCTTGTGAATATGTATTAATTTCAGTCATTAATTTAGCCGTTTAGCAGGAGGGAAATACTTATATAGAAACTTTTGGGTCTTTTAGTGAAAATGGAAACATTCGAAGGCGGATGGCGTCGTTTGATGCTCCATTGATCCGAAAGGTATCACATATTTCTAAAAAAATAGTAATATGTAGATGGGGATACTCATCTGCAAGCCCATGGAAGGTTGCGGAGTTTTGAAGCATTTGTATCAAATGCGGCCGAAGTTCGAAGTTGTTGGCTTCGACATTCGGTGCATTGATAGCGGCGCCGAGATTACCTACGGTGGGTCGTAGGTAATCCATGAGGGTACGTTGGTCTGCCATTGGAAGTGGGTCCCCCGAAACTTTCTCTTGGTTTTTAGCTTTAAGTCTTCTTCTTAGAAAGTGTTCGGGTTCGTCTAGGGGTTCTTTTATGTCTCTACTAGAACTGGAGCTCTTACACTACGTGGAAAGTTCAGATGTGGCGCCTGGGTTCCAAGTCCTGCAATAAAAACAAAAAGAACGTTGGTCAGAAGCTTCACCACGGCCCCGTGCTCAGATGAACACGGCCCGTGATCGGAGATACAGTGATTGTTTTCTGGATCCCTGTTACTGGGGAGTTCGACACGGCCCCGTGCTCAACTCTCTGTAACTCGGAAAATAAAAACTGCTAGTAACAATGCTGGGCACGACCCGTGTCCGACCAGGCACGACCGGTGGTGAGCTCTGCAAAAGCTGAAAAATTAAGAAAAAAATCCTAAGAAAAATAGAAAAATAAGAAAAACGATTAGGCCGTTGATTCCTAACTTTCTTAAAATCCTTGTGTCCCCGTCAGCGGCGCCAAAAACTTGATGCGCGTGTGGTGTTATAGGTTTTTATATATATTTTTAGCCCTTTTTACACGTTAGTCAAGTTTTAAATTATAAAACACGATATTTTACTAACACCAAACACACATATGGGCAAGTGCACCCATCGTGAGCGTAGTATAGTGTTGGTAAGATACCGAGGTCGTCCAAGGACACAAGAGCTTTTAGTACCGGTTTATCCTCAACGTCTAATCAAATCAAAAGTTTAGAAAAATGTTTTAAACTAGAAAATAAAAACTAAAAATGCTGAAAAATAAAAATAAAAGTAAAAACAGATAGACAAAATGAATCACTTGGATCCGACTCATGTTTAGTGTGACCTTTGATTATTTTCACACTTTTGCACCTTTTAAGAGATTATTTTAGTTATAGTAGTAGGCCCCTCTTTTGAAGGTGACGTTACCCTCAACCCAGTAGTTTGAGTCAGCAAGCATACAATCCAAAAGGGTTGGATTATTGAAAGATAATTAATTAAGTTATTAATGCGTAATGTGGTAGGCCCCTCTTTTGAAGGTGACGTTACCCTCGGCTAAGTAGTCTAAGTCAGCAGGGATACAGTCCTAAATAGCCGGGTTAATGTTTTAATAGTAGTTTACATATGAGGGGATCAAGGAGTTCGGACCCCCGCCATCCAATACCAGTGGGTATTGAAGGAGGTCCTACTAAAGTTGACCCAGGTCCTTGCAGGATCTATACACTTAACAAGGCAAGACTCTTACCAAACCATTCCCTTAACCCCCGACCAGGTAGCCAACATATCTCCATATAGACCGTGGAGATATGAATGGTGAAAATCTTTTATTTTATATAGACATTAAAATAATGCCAAGACACCATGGACAAATGATAAGGAAGATTCACCTTCAACATACGAAACTAGTTATTAAAGTCATTAATACATAACCAAATAAAAAGTGCGAAAAGATTAAAAATAAAAAGTATTACACTAGACACTTGTCTTCACCAAGTGATGTAAGAGACTTAGGCAAACATGCCCTTTGATTGTCAAGAACTCTTACGATCAATCTTGGATCCCGAGACTACTCACACACTCTATGATGGATGATGGTGGTGGATGTGGGTTGTGATGGTGGTGGTGGGTGGGTGAAGTGTGAGAGAGGTGGTTTGCCAAGGGATGGTTTGCAAATGAGCCAAGCACCCCTATTTATATCCTGTACAGAAGCCCGGACACGACCTCGTGTTCATTGGGCACGGCCGCGTGTCCACCCGTCTTCTCTTTCTTCATTAAATGCAGTTTTTCTGCATTACTTGTCAAATTTCGGGACGAAATTTCTTTCAAGTTGGGGATGATGTGACAACCCTAGTTTTCAAGGTCCTTACTAGACACGTTACTCGTTTCGTAAGTGTTTTCATAATTCGTTTGCATTGTAACTTGTTCATGTTGATATATGTTTGGTGTTTTGTATGACTGTTTGGATAATTGAATAACTAATAAAAGTTATGAACATTAGACTTTCTCCATCTTCCCTCTTCGACGAAACAAGTAACTTTCGTCACACCCTCCAATCGACGAAACACTGGACTTTCGTCCAGTAGGGTGTTTCATCGAGAACGGGCTTCGGCCCAAAGTTGTTTCGCCAGCCCAACTTCTTTTATATTATAAGCCATTGTGATCAGTTACGTAAGAACACATAGAAACCTAGAGCATCTCTTTCCCTGTGATGGCAACTTTGATTCTCTGTGAAGCTCTCAAGCATTTGAGCATTTCTCCCCGATCCTTAAGATCCCTTGTGCTATCTTGCGTATCGGTTAGTGTCATCTCGTTATAGTGTGTTATGTGTTTGATGTCGTATGCTATGTTAGTGATTAGGGTTTGTTAATTAGAATGTAAAGTTAGAACATGTGGTTGAACTTGAAATTTGGATTGACAAACTGATATGATGATTCGGATGATAAATTACTTGTTATGAATTGTATGCGGGTATGTTTGTGTTATGATTGGACCATGTGTTCTGAAACTAATGTCATGAATCGGGTTTGGGTGCAATCATTCTATGGTTGGATTTGTTGGGTGTTTAAGTATGTTTTGAATGATGATACGAGTACTTGAAGTGTTAATTGTAACACCCCAAAACTTGAATTATTAAATTCGTTTGTATGTCACAATGTGTAATTAAATGAATTACAATGACTAAGTTATTATACTTAGTTAAATGCCTAATAAAAAGTAAAGGAATGAAAATTTGTGGCGATTATGATGGTGTGATAAACTTGAGGGACTAAGGTTGCCATAATGGAAACTTAATTTAATTAAAACAAAATTTAATCACACACACACACACGGTGTGTGTTGCGATCGTACAGGAGAAGGGAACAAGGGGGTGTGAACCCTAAACCTCAAGAAACCATCAAATTGAAAGGGGATTTAGCCCAATTCTACTGCATGAACAAGGATTCTTGATCACTTAGCCCTATAAAATCATTTGGTAAGTTGTAATTTATGATTTGACAATCTTGCTATGAAGTAGGTTATGATCAATCTATGAATTCGTATGAAATTGATCATGTATATGTGTTAGAATCGCTATATGGAACATGAACTATGTAAGATTCATAGTAATTTGGTGATTTTGGGTGAAAACCCACTTGTAGAAGTGATGATGATGATATATGATGATCTCGTAAGAGTGAAGTTGTGTAAATATGATGAACTAGTTGGTGTGTGATACATAATTATAGGTTAGATTGAAAGATTGTATGAAATTTATGTAATTTTTAGTGGTGATGATGAATGAAGATAAGAAATAGGAATGAAAGCATGATTTGGTTGTACATTATGCATTAAACGGTGTACGCACACCAAGTGTTTGATGAAATGCCCAAGTGATGTTAGGATATGAGAATTTTATGAAAGGGCTTGACATTTATGAATGAATTGGGGAATGACGAGGTCGGTAGTAAACTAACTTGAATAAGGTGCCTTAGAGGAAATTCATAAGAGAATTCGGGTTGAATGTATGTGATGGTTAAGATTATGCATTAGAAGCTTGTACGTTGTGCTTAAACGGGCGATGCTCGCCATGTGTTTTTATTAATCAATTAATTTCAAGCAAGAAGTGAATGTGTACTAAATATATAACATATGACCATGCTAGTAAAGGATGATGTTATGAATTACGTTAGGTTGTCTAGCTGAACAATGTGGTTGACAATTCATGTCATATGCGTGTTAGCGAAAGTCAATGTAGATAAGAGCTGGAAAATGTGTATTAATATGAATAAGCATGAATACTAACATTATTATGGCATGACGACATGAAAGGATAGGAACCACACTAGCATGGACCAAGCATGGTAGGCTAACGGGTCGAAATGGGGCAAGGAAGCGGTTACGAACATGGATGCACAAGGTAAGTGATTTCCGTAATCACTTCTTATTTTATTTAAGTAAAGTAGCTTTAGTTAATTAAGCATGATGTTGTTTGAAGTTTCATATGGTTTTGGTTGTATGAAATCGGTAATTTTAGCTTAGTAGACCGAATGGGACAATATAAAGTTGAAATGATATGACGATTAATGTCTAAGTAATGGCTACGGTATGTAACCGGGTAATGGGTAAAATTGCACATAAGTGCACCAACCGAGAATGGGGACTTAGGTTAATGGGTCAAGGTGAAGGTATGCTTTAGTACGGAACATTTGTACAAGTAATGACGATAGTATTACATGTGCTCGATTAGTATAAGGTGTTATAACATTACCATTATGTGAGCCTTAAGTGTAAACATATGAGTTGCTTGATAAAGTCTTGAATGGGTCGAATAATTCGTAGATGAATAATAAGCCGAAGACGTTGTCACACCCCCAAAATCCACCTGCGGAGTATCACCGCTTGGGAGCGTGACTGACCAGGATCAAGCCACCAATCATATCGAACATGCAATTAATACCAAATGTAATAAATGTAACCCAGTCATTCAATATGATAGGTGTTCAAACATAGTCATAGTTTTAAAGTATAGCGGAAGCATAAGTACGAAAACCCAAATGTGTAGTCATAAGTTCAATAAGTTTCAAAACATAATCCATGCTCCACAACGACCTGCTCCTCCCTGTGCAAGCTCCATGTATCTAACGACCTGCAAGGCATGTAACAGAGGATCAACAACTAGTTGAGCGAGTTCACAGTTAACAGTTCAGTAATAGTTTAGAGTGAGTAGAAGTATGTTCGTTCGTTTTGTCATGTATCGTATCAGTTTCCATCGCGGCCTCCCAGGCAGGTATGCGAAGATATTAGGGGGATGTTCATCCCGTGTATTCTAGACTAGGTTTATCTGTATCGCGGCCTACCAGGCAGGTGTGCGAAGATTAGTAAATTACAGTTCGCGGCCTTCCAAAGGCAGGTGTGCGAAGTCAGTCATAATATCGCGGCCAACCCTTGGCAGGTGTGCGAAGATCAGTTCGATAAGTGTTACTAGTCTAGTCGTAGTTAAATCAGCGGAGTATGTACCATAGTTCATCAAGTCACATCACTACGTTCCAGTATAGAGAGGTACCAGTAAATAATCAAATCCCATTCCCACCCTGGGAACCCCATGCCTTGGCTGTGTGAACTCACCTTGGTTTGCTCGGTATGCTAAAAGGGTTACACGCTCACAATTAATCAATCACGACCTATATTATGCATGTATATTAAGTCAGTTCAAGTTTGTGAAATTTCACATGGCATCAATATCACAGGTGTGTTTGGCAGTTAACATCCCATATCTTGTAAGCAATCAATCAGATTCATGAAATGCATGTTTCAAATAATTGTCCTTCACACTAACATGGCTATTTATTTACATACTTGACAAGTTAACAGACTAAACAAACTCAGCGCCCTTAACAAAAACAATACACTAACAGAGTTATATTGTTTAACAGAGTTGTTAAGATTAACAACGTTAGTAACCTTAACCAAGTTACTAAACTCACAGAGTAAATAAACTAACAGATTTTAGGTGCCAAAATATACACGAAAGCACGTACGAGAATCACCTATCCGGGCGAAAACCCATTTGATCGAAAACCTTTAAGTGACGAAATCACTTTGGCCGAAAAACGCTTTGGGCGAAAACACTTGGGCCGAAAACGTTTTGGGCGAAAACACTTGGGCCGAAATCCCCAAGGTGTTTTCGCTAAGGTGGGGTTTTCGTTGGGTGCCTCATCATCAGTAACCATTTCACACATCAATTTATGACATCCATTTAATCATCACACATATTGCACATGTATATATATAGTGTTCTTTAAAAAGAAATGGCCGACAAAGATTGCTGTGCATGATTATTCTCCACATGAAACTTGATACACCTCCTAACAACACATGTGTAATTTGACCACTAGAATGCATATGATTGGCCGGTTATTAGGTTGTCACATGTATTGATAAAAGGCATGATATCCATTAATAATTTCTACATATTCCTACAACTTTTCACTAGACCACATGTTGGTAAATTAAGAAGATCCAGTAGCTCATCATTAAAATAATCATCCATGGCCTACAAGTGTAGGTTGTTGTCATGTTGCTATTTGACCAACACTAATTTACTACCATTCCATTGGACCAAGGGCTACTATTACATCACCACCCCTTATGAATCACAACCCATGCATCAAATACATCAATAAAATAATTACCCATTAAAGTTGTAGGCAACCCATGCACCTCACATGTTACTGACAACCTTCTATGCTAACAAGAATAATTAGCCAAATAGGATGAGTTGATCACATGTAATTTACTAGCTGACAATTCCTATACTATCATATGCAAAACATAACTTTGACTGCACTCTGCACTCCCAATATGATTCACATGCATAGTCAGATCGCATAGATTAAATCAACTAATCTAACCGCATAGATTCACAATCCAATCATCTAATCGGCATTCCCAAAACAACATTCAATTCACAATCCAATCATTTAATCTGATCGCATAGATTAAATCCATAACCAAATTACCTATCGTTACTTCATAAGATCAAACAAATAATCACAAGTGTTTTTAATCCACTAACTGAAAAGAATTTACACTAACCGAGATAGTAAATTAACGGATTGATGGCACAAGAAGATTTCGTAGGCTTGTAGTTGCCGTCAAAGTCAAAGAGGTGCTCTAGGGTTTGCCAGTTAAAAGTTTCACGCAAAGGTTGGGAGTAATATAAAAACTAATCCACTACTGGGCCTAAAGCCCATTTTAATTTCGCTAGCTACCTGTGTACGAAAACACATGTGTGTTTTCGTGAGAAGGGTGTTTTCATAAGGTGGGGGGTTTCGGCTAGTGGTGTTGTCATAGGTTCCATGTTTGTTATTTTTTTTTTTAACTCCCCCAAACACAATACTAATATAACACATTATTACTTAGACGCTCATAATGTTCAACAATATATAACACACTTAAAGCACACCATATATATCATATCAATCCAACACGGTTTGGCATATTACAAATGCGTACAGTTGAGAAAAACAAGTCGTGCAAACAAACCATTTAAACAATTAACGTGTAATAAGTGTGAAGATAGAAATCGTGGAAATTCGAGTTGTCACATTATTCCCAACTTAGAAGAAATTTCGTCCCGAAATTTGGTACGCACTCACTGAGGAAGCTAGGTAAGTTATATCGTTCACTGGTTTTCCTGGGGTGTCACACCATCCCCCCGTTGATTTGGAATTTCGTCCCGAAATTCAGTAGTAGTAGCTTCAGCCTCAGTAGTGGTTGCATTGGTTTCGAATAACTGGGGGTACTTTTCTGTCATCTCATCTTCGCGTTCCCAGGTGTACTCTGGGTCACGTCGGGAGTTCCAACGAACTCGGACAAGAGGGATTCTCTTGTGTTTGAGGACCTTAACATCCCGGTCCATGATTTCAACTGGCTCCTCGACGAACTGCAACCGCTCGTCGATAGTGAGTTCCTTAAAAGGAACTGTGAGGGTCTCATCTGACAGTCACTTCTTCAGATTCGACACGTGAAATACATCGTGAACTGCCCCGAGTTCAGCTGGTAGGTTCAGTCTGTAGGCTACTGGGCCTATTCTTTCAGTGATTTCGAACGGTCTAACATACCGTGGATTGAATTTGCCTCGTTTACCAAATCGAACCACACCCTTCTAGGGTGAGACTTTAAGTATTACCCGGTCCCCGACCTAAAATTCCAGTGGCTTCTTACGCTTATCCGCGTAGGCTTTCTGACGGTCGCGTGCTGCCGCCATGCGTTGTCGTATCTGTGCAATTCGTTCAGTAGCGTCAACTACCATTTCTGGGCCTGTAATCTAACTATCCCCCACCTCTGCCCAACCGAGAGGTGACCGGCATTTACGTCCGTACAATGCCTCGAATGGAGCGGCTTGTATGCTGGTGTGATAACTGTCATTGTATGAAAACTCCACTAAAGGGAGGTGCTTTTCCCAGCCGTTGCCGAAATCAATAACACATGCCCGAAGCATGTCTTCAAGAGTCTGGATCGTTCGCTCAGACTGCCCATCCGTCTGAGGATGATACGCTGTGCTCATGTCTAACCGTGAGCCAAAAGATTTGTGCATCGCCTGCCATAGCTCTGACGTGAATCGTGCATCGCGATCCGAAATGATGGAAATTGGCACCCCGTGCCTCGAAACAACTTTTTTAAGATAGATGTCTGCGAGAGTGGAGAACTTATCCGTTTCCTTTATCGCTAGGAAGTGTGCAGACTTGGTGAGTCGATCCACGATCACCCATATGGTGTCATTCCCACGCTGGGATCTAGGTAAGCCCGTAACAAAATCCATGGAAATTTCTTCCCATTTCCACTGTGGTATTCTAGGTTGTTGAAGTAGACCCGCCGGTTTCTGGTACTCGACCTTGACTCTCGCACAAGTCAAACATTTGCCGACGTAAGTAGCGATGTGGGCCTTCATGCTAGGCCACCAGTATGTTGTCTTGATGTCGTGGTACATTTTATCCGACCCTGGATGTACCGAGTAGCGTGACTTGTGAGCTTCGTCCATTACCAGCTCGCGTAAACCGCCAAAAAGTGGGACCCAAATACGCCCCGTTACATAGTAGGCGCCGTCTTCCTTTTGTTCCATTTGTTGCCTTGAACCGCGTAAGGCTTCAGCCATGACGTTTTCGGGTTTCAATGCTTCTATCTGAGCAGCTCGTATCTGTGCAGGAAGACTGGACTGAATAGTAAGCTGTAGCGCTCGCACGCGCTTAGGTAGAGTGTCTTTCCGACTAAGGGCGTCAGCCACAACATTGGCCTTGCCTGGATGATACTTGATGGCGCATTCGTAGTCGTTCAGTAGTTCAACCCATCTCCGTTGACGCATGTTCAAATCCTTTTGCTTAAGAATATGCTCGAGACTCCTGTGATCGGTGTAAATCGTGCACCTGGTACCGTACAGGTAGTGTCGCCATATCTTAAGCGCAAAAACAACAGCTCCCAGCTCTAAGTCGTGCGTTGTGTAGTTCCGTTCATGAATCTTGAGTTGTCGCGAAGCGTAGGCAATAACTTTATCACGTTGCATCAATACACACCCAAGACCCTGTATCGATGCGTCACAATAAACCACGAAGTCATCTGTGCCCTCTGGCAATGAGAGAATAGGTGCACTGCAAAGCCTATCCTTTAAGTACTGAAAAGCCGTTTCCTGGGAATCTCCCCAACGGTAGGTGACACCCTTCTGTGTCAGCATAGTGAGCGGCTGAGCGATCTTGGAGAAGTCTTTAATGAATCGTCTGTAGTAACCCGCCAAACCCAAGAATTGGCGTATTTCTGTCGGTGTACGCGGTGCAGGCCAGTTTCTGATCGAGTCTACCTTGGATGGATCGACATGAATCCCATCCTTGTTCACCACAAGGCCTAAGAAGTGGACTTCACGTAGCCAGAAGTCGCATTTAGAAAACTCTGCGTACAATTGCTCCTTTCGAAGAAGTTCCAAGATAAGACGTAAGTGCTGCTCGTGCTCCTCCTGACTCTTGGAGTATATCAGAATGTCGTCGATGAAGACAATGACGAATTTGTCCAGGTAGGGTTTGCACACCCTGTTCGTAAGGTCCATAAATACGGCAGGTGCGTTCAATAATATCAAACCATCCATCATATCAAACATAAAGTATAGTAGTTAAAAAAATAATCCATAAAACCCAATACATTTGATGTTCAAACCAAACTTTGTTTGTGTAGCGGAAACATAATAATGAAAACCCAAAATAAGTTATAAATTCAAATATCGTTCATTGCGTCTCCTCGTCCTAACACGAAAGCTTGACCTCTTGCCTCGTTGCCGTTGTTGTTGTTGTTTCCCCTGTTGTTGTTGTTGTTCCCGTTGCCCTGATTATTGTTGTGGTTCTGATTCTGGTTCAACTGAGGGCAATCGCGTTTGTAATGACCTTCTGCCCCACACTGGAAACATCCCCGGTTCCCACGCTGTGGTTGCTGCTGCTGGTTCTGTGGAGCTGGCGGTGGGAGTTGCTGGTTCTGATTTGCTGGTCGAGAGCTTCTACAATCCTTAGCCTCATGACCCATCTTGAGGCATCTTTGACATTGTTCCCTGCGACATCTTCCGCTGTGGTGTCTGTTGCACTTATTACACAATGGGTGAATTCCCCGATATCCACCCTGCCCCTGACTGCCAGATGATTGCTGACTCGAGTTCTGATAGTCATTTGTCTTGCGCTGCTGAGACTGAACAGAAACCGATCCCTTGCTGGAATCCCCCTCCCATTTCCTCTTGTTGTCACTGGGAGTAGCAGAAGTGGTGACAGCAGTAGCAGTAGCCTTGACACGCTTTGGCAGTCTGTTCTGATCCACCGCCTGATCTGTAATACGGTGAGCGAGGCGCTGAATAGCCTGAATGTTGTCAAGATTGGCCGATGTCACATGGCTCTGGATCTCTGGAGCCAATCCCTTGAGATACATCTCAATGCGCTTGTACGGAGGGTCTACCATAGTTGGACACAGCACGGCTAGCTCGTTCGACCGTTTAGTATACGCTTCGATCTCTGACCCAACCATTTTCAAATTATACAGTTCGTCTTCCAACTTGTGAATATCTTCACGTGTGCAGTACTCCCTTTTGATAAGTTCCTTAAAATCATTCCAGGGTGTGGCGTTAGCAGCTGCCAACCCTAAGATCTGGACTTGGGCGTTCCACCAAGTCAGTGCTATCCCTTCCAAGGTGCCAGTTGCATACTTGACCTTGCGAGCCTCAGGTCACTCGCACATTTCGAATACTGACTCTAGCTTTTCAAACCAATGGAGGAGTCCCACTGCCCCCTCGGTGCCACTGAAAGAATTTGGACGACAGTCCATGAAGTTCTTGAAAGTGCAGACAGACTGTTGCGCGTGTTGACCTGCTTGAGCTGCTGCAACTGCCGCAGCAACTTGAGCTTGAACGAAAGCCTCTAGCTGGGCTTGTGTCATGCTAATTCTTCTAGACATGATCTTCATAGTAAAAGTAATGTAAGTGAGAGTGGTTCGCGAGTAGGGCGATGACAGAAAAGTGTAAGCACGTAGGTGTTCTCAAGCAATAACAAGTAGTGAGCAAAGTAATGCAAGCATACTACGAGCAAAGTTCTATGCAGTTCTAGCAAGCAGGTAATAGACATAACCCTTATTACCTAGGATGTCGAGTCTTGCACGTGGAGCGAAGCGTCGTTGTGGATCGTTGAGAGCACTGTTCTGGTTATAGTCTGGTTTTAATAAAACGTTTTCCCATATTAAAACCAAGTTCTCTATAACCAATGGCTCTGATACCAATCTGTCACACCCCCAAAATCCACCTGCGGAGTATCACCGCTTGGGAGCGTGACTGACCAGGATCAAGCCACCAATCATATCGAACATGCAATTAATACCAAATGTAATAAATGTAACCCAGTCATTCAATATGATAGGTGTTCAAACATAGTCATAGTTTTAAAGTATAGCGGAAGCATAAGTACGAAAACCCAAATGTGTAGTCATAAGTTCAATAAGTTTCAAAACATAATCCATGCTCCACAACGACCTGCTCCTCCCTGTGCAAGCTCCATGTATCTAACGACCTGCAAGGCATGTAACAGAGGATCAACAACTAGTTGAGCGAGTTCACAGTTAACAGTTCAGTAATAGTTTAGAGTGAGTAGAAGTATGTTCGTTCGTTTTGTCATGTATCGTATCAGTTTCCATCGCGGCCTCCCAGGCAGGTATGCGAAGATATTAGGGGGATGTTCATCCCGTGTATTCTAGACTAGGTTTATCTGTATCGCGGCCTACCAGGCAGGTGTGCGAAGATTAGTAAATTACAGTTCGCGGCCTTCCAAAGGCAGGTGTGCGAAGTCAGTCATAATATCGCGGCCAACCCTTGGCAGGTGTGCGAAGATCAGTTCGATAAGTGTTACTAGTCTAGTCGTAGTTAAATCAGCGGAGTATGTACCATAGTTCATCAAGTCACATCACTACGTTCCAGTATAGAGAGGTACCAGTAAATAATCAAATCCCATTCCCACCCTGGGAACCCCATGCCTTGGCTGTGTGAACTCACCTTGGTTTGCTCGGTATGCTAAAAGGGTTACACGCTCACAATTAATCAATCACGACCTATATTATGCATGTATATTAAGTCAGTTCAAGTTTGTGAAATTTCACATGGCATCAATATCACAGGTGTGTTTGGCAGTTAACATCCCATATCTTGTAAGCAATCAATCAGATTCATGAAATGCATGTTTCAAATAATTGTCCTTCACACTAACATGGCTATTTATTTACATACTTGACAAGTTAACAGACTAAACAAACTCAGCGCCCTTAACAAAAACAATACACTAACAGAGTTATATTGTTTAACAGAGTTGTTAAGATTAACAACGTTAGTAACCTTAACCAAGTTACTAAACTCACAGAGTAAATAAACTAACAGATTTTAGGTGCCAAAATATACACGAAAGCACGTACGAGAATCACCTATCCGGGCGAAAACCCATTTCATCGAAAACCTTTAAGTGACGAAATCACTTTGGCCGAAAAACGCTTTGGGCGAAAACACTTGGGCCGAAAACGTTTTGGGCGAAAACACTTGGGCCGAAATCCCCAAGGTGTTTTCGCTAAGGTGGGGTTTTCGTTGGGTGCCTCATCATCAGTAACCATTTCACACATCAATTTATGACATCCATTTAATCATCACACATATTGCACATGTATATATATAGTGTTCTTTAAAAAGAAATGGCCGACAAAGATTGCTGTGCATGATTATTCTCCACATGAAACTTGATACACCTCCTAACAACACATGTGTAATTTGACCACTAGAATGCATATGATTGGCCGGTTATTAGGTTGTCACATGTATTGATAAAAGGCATGATATCCATTAATAATTTCTACATATTCCTACAACTTTTCACTAGACCACATGTTGGTAAATTAAGAAGATCCAGTAGCTCATCATTAAAATAATCATCCATGGCCTACAAGTGTAGGTTGTTGTCATGTTGCTATTTGACCAACACTAATTTACTACCATTCCATTGGACCAAGGGCTACTATTACATCACCACCCCTTATGAATCACAACCCATGCATCAAATACATCAATAAAATAATTACCCATTAAAGTTGTAGGCAACCCATGCACCTCACATGTTACTGACAACCTTCTATGCTAACAAGAATAATTAGCCAAATAGGATGAGTTGATCACATGTAATTTACTAGCTGACAATTCCTATACTATCATATGCAAAACATAACTTTGACTGCACTCTGCACTCCCAATATGATTCACATGCATAGTCAGATCGCATAGATTAAATCAACTAATCTAACCGCATAGATTCACAATCCAATCATCTAATCGGCATTCCCAAAACAACATTCAATTCACAATCCAATCATTTAATCTGATCGCATAGATTAAATCCATAACCAAATTACCTATCGTTACTTCATAAGATCAAACAAATAATCACAAGTGTTTTTAATCCACTAACTGAAAAGAATTTACACTAACCGAGATAGTAAATTAACGGATTGATGGCACAAGAAGATTTCGTAGGCTTGTAGTTGCCGTCAAAGTCAAAGAGGTGCTCTAGGGTTTGCCAGTTAAAAGTTTCACGCAAAGGTTGGGAGTAATATAAAAACTAATCCACTACTGGGCCTAAAGCCCATTTTAATTTCGCTAGCTACCTGTGTACGAAAACACATGTGTGTTTTCGTGAGAAGGGTGTTTTCATAAGGTGGGGGGTTTCGGCTAGTGGTGTTGTCATAGGTTCCATGTTTGTTATTTTTTTTTTAACTCCCCCAAACACAATACTAATATAACACATTATTACTTAGACGCTCATAATGTTCAACAATATATAACACACTTAAAGCACACCATATATATCATATCAATCCAACACGGTTTGGCATATTACAAATGCGTACAGTTGAGAAAAACAAGTCGTGCAAACAAACCATTTAAACAATTAACGTGTAATAAGTGTGAAGATAGAAATCGTGGAAATTCGAGTTGTCACAGACGTATTAGTTAAGAATTTCCTTAACCCGGATGTTGGATTTCAAGTTCACATGATAGAATGTGAATTTACAATCATGTAGGAAGAAACGTGACGCAAAACGGATGAAAAATGAGAGAGTTATGTCCGTTTCGGTAAGAATTAATGGCTAGGAAAAGTGCAGAGCTGACACGGTCGGGTGGTGGGCTGATACGGCCGGGTGAAGGTTCTGTGAAAAATATTATTTATGCGATTTATGCATCGTAGGCTTCGGTATATTATCCGTGGACTACGGTGAGCCTGCCAAACATGATTTCGAGTGTTCCCTTGACGATTATAAGTTGTAAACCCAAGTCTAAGCCTCATGTTATTTATATAAGAGTATCATAGATGTATGTAATGAAGTTGGACATGTATTACATGTAAATGATATACAAGAATGCGTACGGAACACGTAGGTATAAATACATGATTGTAGGTATGATTGAATGTATATAGGTATGTAGATGTGTATGATTGTAAGTATGTATGTGTGCAAGTATGTGCGAATGAGGTTTTTAGTATGTGTATCGATGAATACTAATAATGTGCTTGAGATTTGAAGGCAATGCAGGAATGAGAATGTAGAGTTCATGAAGATTGAAGTCGAACTTGGAACTATAAACTATGAGGAGATGATGGAGCGAACCCAAGTTCTTAGTGAACTATGAACTGATTTTTAACTATATAGAGTTATGTTTTAGGGTGTTGCCAGTGACTAACAGTTTAGTTGTTTCTGGTTTCCACAGGAATTGTACGTCTCTCTCCCTCTCTGTGACTAATATAACCAAGTGGGCGTAGATCGAGTCAAGTGCAAGGATTGTGCGGAAAGAACGGTTACGTAGTCTTAATTTTGTAACGCATTAATTTGTAAATGGAAGTGAATTTTGTAAGCTTCTTCATGAATGTGTGTATTGTTATAAGATCATAAAGAAATTTTTAAAGCTTTTTTTCCGCTGCGTTATCTTTAAGTTCTTACACGATGATCTTACAGGGAATTGTTCTTATTACGAACGGGTCATGCCCGAATTTTTTTTAAATAATAGTATGGTAATATTATTTTTCGGATTAAGAAATATGGGCGTTACAAGTTGGTATCAGAGCCATGGTTTGAGGGAAATCAAGTATGTGGAGGTAAATACTTGAACTCAAACCAAAGTGCTCTTGTGACAAGGAACCCGTACAATCCATGACTCGATCAAGATCTAAAGGTAGAAATGGAATGAAAGCATGTATGTATACATTCATATAAAGAAACTAATGGTTTTGTATATGCAAGGTAAGCATAAGTGTTTGAAGAGGATGGTCCGTGGATGCAGGATAGGATGAATACTAAGGCTGGCAAAGGTGTAAATAAGCTAATGAACCTCAGGTACACACTATTAATATGTATGGGTACCAATGTTGAAAGAAAAAGGTAGAAATCTCCCTAGGAGGGTAATTATTAAACGAAAGGCAATGATATGGTCTTGGGGAAATTTTAGAGATGTGCACGAAACTGAAACCCATTTCTCGGACATAAGGCGATGATTACACGAAGGCACGAAACTAGTATGTGGATTACGCACCTGGCCAGTACGTAAGAAGCATATGACGTTCGTGAGACCGTGGTAATTATCGCAGGTGTGTCCGGTAGAACTGGGTAACAGGTGGGCGTGCGGTGAAATGGGTAATAAGACTCTCGGGAAATTGAGAGTACCACGTAAGAGTGAAAAGTATGAGTGATAAGAATGAAGAATGTTGAATCCGTAAGAAAGTACAGATCAACAATGTATGAATGAAATGTTTGAATCCGTGAGACGGATTCAAAGAATGAAAGATATGAATGCAATGCTTGAATCCGCGATATGGATTCAAGGAATGAAAGGCATGAATGAATTGTTTGAATCCGCGAGACGGATTCAAAGAATGAAAGATATGAATGCAATGCTTGAATCCGCGAGACGGATTCAAGGAATGAAAAGCATGAATGAAATGTTTGAATCCGCGAGACGGATTAAAAGAATGAATGATATGAATGCAATGCTTGAATCCGCAAGACGGATTTAAGGAACGAAAGGCATGAATGAAATGTTTGAATCCGCGAGACGGATTCAAAGAATGAAAGATGTGAATGCAATGTTTGAATCCGCAAGACGGATTCAAAACATAGAAGGTATGAAAGGTATGAATAATGTGTTCGAATCCGCAAAACAGATTAAAGGTATAAAAGAACAAACTAGTCTACATAAGAAGAAGTCGATAGCTTGACCATGTTTGCGTCAAATAAGTCATTTAAGTAAATGTAAAGTAAATGTAAAACAAAAGAACAAAAGAATGATAAGAATGAAAATATTCGAATGTGTAAGTAATTACGGACCGAACAAGTAAATATTCCTTAAGTGATATGATCCAAATTATGTTTAAATTTTCATATATATATATACACGAATATATTATGCAAATGTGTTGCATACAAGAATGGTCGAAAAGATAAATGGGTCATACGGGTCAGATGGCTATCGCCATTTGAACTCGGTAGTTAACGTGTTGATTTGTTAAGTTTATATTCATAGGTAAAGTTAGAAGGTGAATGACGGGTTACGACCCGGGTGGAATACCTAAGTTTTAATGGAAAGGACAAGTATACGTGAGGAGCACTAAAGCATAAAGCGATGAAATTGAATGCATGCTTGAATTGAAAAGAAGTACCAACGTTTTTTTTCGTCATGTGTATTTATAATGAGAAAGAAGTGGCAAGTTGACTTTGAAAAGTCAAACTGCAGAAGTTGATAAATAAGTTAAAGAATTGCGAAAGAACAGTTATGTATTGAACCATCGTGAACGGGTCAAACAACTGAAATGATATGTTAAGAAATGGTCACGTATTGACATGTTTTGTACAGGTGAGATGCATAAATGCCTTACGAAGGAATTGAGAAAGTATTAAAATATAAACAAGGAAGCAGGATATGATAACCCTAGCAAGGTCAGTGAAAGAATGTTCATAAGCGAAAGCTCGTCACACGGATGAACGAGGTCAATCCGAAACATGGTATGGATGGTGACGAAGAGGACCGACTTGTTGCTACATGTTCAAGTACTGCACCAAGGTAGTAAGGTTAGCAAATTATTTAATATATGAATGTAAAAATTTAACGCTATGGTTGAAAAAGTACCTCCGTATGAATTATTGATAGCATAGAATGTGTTATGAAAAGGAAGGTTTGGCTTTTAGAAGTTGATTAAGATTAAGTTTCAATTATGGCTTACGTAGTAAGCCGTGTGAATGAGTAAGGAGGTAGAAATAGAACTCCAGCAATAAGTGAAACTAATGTTAACAGTGAAATGTATTAGCAAGTTCATATGAAATTCAAATTGTTGTAATACAAATTATGGTATTAGACTCTTTAGGTCTCTACTAGTCAGCACACACTAGTTTAAGTACAGTAATGTAATGAGTTGAAAATTCAAGAAGAAATTAATAAAGAATGGAATTGTAAAGTATGTGTAGTTGACCGGTTACGAACGGGTCAATGTAACGAAGAAAGCATAATGAAGAAGTTGCAAAAGTAGTGACTCGTTGTGATGGGTCACAAGGGATAAAAACTATGATAAAAAAAGGGGTAAGTATTGACCCATTATAGATGGGTTAATTGAGACAAGCATGATGGGCTATGATAATGGTGAAAACTTTGACCCGTTATGAATAGGTCGGATTTACTATATGTTTGATGTTTAATGAATGTTACGTGCAAATCTAGATAGATTGATTTGTTGAAAGGAATGGGGAAGGGACTTCCTAGAAATGATGTTCTTAAAGTTATGACCTTACTAATGGATAAACTGATATTGATGAAGTAGGTTTCGGGGACGAAACCTTCTTTAAGGGGGGTAGATTTGTAACACCCCAAAACTCGAATTATTAAATTCGTTAGTATGTCACCATGTGTAATTAAATGAATTACAATGACTAAGTTATTATACTTAGTTAAATGCCTAATAAAAAGTAAAGGAATGAAAATTTGTGGCGATTATGATGGTGTGATAAACTTGAGGGACTAAGGTTGCCATAATGGAAACTGAATTTAATTAAAACAAAATTTAATCACACACACATACACACGGTGTGTGTTGCGATCGTACAGGAGAAGGGAACAAGGGGGTGTGAACCCTAAACCTCAAGAAACCATCAAATTGAAAGGGGATTTAGCCCAATTCTACTGCATAAACAAGGATTCTTGATCACTTAGCCCTATAAAATCATTTGGTAAGTTGTAATTTATGATTTGGCAATCTTGCTATGAAGTAGGTTATGATCAATCTATGAATTCATATGAAATTGATCATGTATATGTGTTAGAATCACTATATGGAACATGAACTATGTAAGATTCTTAGTAATTTGGTGATTTTGGGTGAAAACCCACTTGTAGAAGTGATGATGATGATATATGATGATCTTGTAAGAGTGAAGTTGTGTAAATATGATGAACTAGTTGGTGTGTGATACATAATTATAGGTTAGATTGAAAGATTGTATGAAATTTATGTAATTTTTAGTGGTGATGATGAATGAAGATAAGAAATAGGAATGAAAGCATGATTTGGTTGTACATTATGCATTAAACGGTGTACGCACACCAAGTGTTTGATGAAATGCCCAAGTGATGTTAGGATATGAGAATTTTATGAAAGGGCTTGACATTTATGAATGAATTGGGGAATGACGAGGTCGGTAGTAAACTAACTTGAATAAGGTGCCTTAGAGGAAATTCATAAGAGAATTCGGGTTGAATGTATGTGATGGTTAAGATTATGCATTAGAAGCTTGTACGTTGTGCTTAAACGGGCGATGCTCGCCATGTGTTTTTATTAATCAATTAATTTCAAGCAAGAAGTGAATGTGTACTAAATATATAACATATGACCATGCTAGTAAAGGATGATGTTATGAATTACGTTAGGTTGTCTAACTGAACAATGTGGTTGACAATTCATGTCGTATGCGTGTTAGTGAAAGTCAATGTAGATAAGAGCTGGAAAATGTGTATTAATATGAATAAGCATGAATACTAACATTATTATGGCATGACGACATGAAAGGATAGGAACCACACTAGCATGGACCAAGCATGGAAGGCTAACGGGTCGAAATGAGGCAAGGAAGCGGTTACGAACATGGATGCACGAGGTAAGTGATTTCCGTAATCACTTCTTATTTTATTTAAGTAAAGTAGCGTTAGTTAGTTAATTAAGCATGATGTTGTTTGAAGTTTCATATGGTTTTGGTTGTATGAAATCGGTAATTTTAGCTTAGTAGACCGAATGGGACAATATAAAGTTGAAATGATATGACGATTAATGTCTAAGTAATGGCTACAGTATGTAACCATGTAATGGGTAAAATTGCACATAAGTGCACCAACCGAGAATGGGGATTTAGGTTAATGGGTCAAGGTGAAGGTATGCTTTAGTACGGAACGTTTGTACAAGTAATGACGATAGTATTACATGTGCCCGGTTAGTATAAGGTGTTATAACATTACCATTATGTGAGCCTTAAGTGTAATGTAGGATCGTGTTTCGGCCCTGTTTGAGTCTATCAGAAGAATCCCTATCCAAATCAAGAGGCGGAAACTAATGATTTGGTGCTATTTCAGTCACATTCACTTTAATATTGCTGTTGTATTGATCAATATCACAAGTACACGTTCTTACAGCACTTCGGCAGCACTACGTGGCTCACTGGAAGAATACACCGTAACTATGTGTTCTGGTCCGCTTGAAAGTGCCACTATATATAGTTGAGGAGGTTCCGCTTATATGGTCATGACCAAAGCGGACCTACATTAATGTCGTTCAAGCGAAACCAACATGACCATTCAAGCGGACCTATTAGACTGACACATAAGCGAACCTAGCTAATAACATACAAGCGAATCTATACAATCTCTAGTTTCTAGGATTTCGTGCCATGTCTAATCTATCCAACTCTAAGACTCAATGGAAGACGTAGTCGACAGACGTAAGTGCACCAACAGACTCCCCCTCGGATGTTGACGGAGTCTTCGAGTCTTCTCAATTGCCAATCTACAGTCTTTATCAGTCTTCAATCTTCCTCAGAAGAATATATCATTGCAAGAATCCGCAAACTCTATCTTCATCACTAACAAGCTTCTCTTTCTTGATTGCACTTTCCAGGAACAGTACCGACTCTAACTCTTTTTTCAACTTTCATCTTCAGACTCCCCCTCTCAAACTGCTGGGATCGTAGTCTGGAATTCACATCTTCATTCTCAGATCGTACACAGGCTTCCATGAGGTTCAAGATCGATACCTGACTCCATTCTCTCTCAGGATCATTACCTGGCAAATGTTCACCTGCACAATCTCTACCCAACCATAAGTTTCTTTAAAGATTAAATCTTTTTAACTATTAAGAAACTATAATGGTAAACTACAGAAATGATTTTGCATTCAGGATCTTTTACTGGCTATTTTCAAACAAACTTAACAACACATACTCTCTCCCAAACCTGTTCTTCATGTTTAGCACTTTGAATTTCAAAAAATCAGCTTCTCAACACCAGTTATCGAAAATCTTTTTGGATTTTCAGAAAGAAAGTAACTGACACCATATGTACAAAACATGAGAAAATACAGAAATGAAATATTTACAGACAGTATTTTTGTGAGTTCGTGCAAGAGGATCATATCAGTTTATGAGACATATCATCAAACACCGTTAAGCTTGATTTCATTTTAAGTTCTAAACAATTTACCTAGATTGTCAGTATGTTTGTCCTCTTAAATTTTCACACAGATTTCAACTGTTTCAAGATACGCAATAAGTGTCTTAGATACTTAAACTTATCCGTGTGTCCCACTACTTGAATATACTCCCGTATCCAGATCCCAATATTCAGTCTTACAGGTGAGTATACCACAGATGATATCTGTACAGGGGTTATGTGCGAGGGCCGTGAGAGCTCAGGTCGATACTTCCGTATACGCAGAGAGATGACGGCTTCGACTTTTGGTGGGTCCCCTTTAGAGGATCTTTTAATTACAACATCAGCGACTATCAATTTTATTGTTTCATCAGCATGCTGAGGGCGAGCTTATACAAGCTTTTTGCAGAAAGCATTATCCAGGGACTAGGTCAGTACTTCCACACAGCAGAAGTCCAGGGATAATACCCCAGATATCACTGAGCATAAAGACCTAGTATCTCAGAATACGGGACCTTTCAAACAAGATTTCAGGGGTTACCTATATATCCAAGTTTGTGTTAACCCAGAAAACAAGCAAGTTTGATTTTAGGTTTATATCTCTTTACAGTTTACTGAATGTGCGAAAACATACTGACACATCCACAGTAAGATTGTTTATCACATTTTGACTTTACATTTCTTTAGCGTGTCGTGATAGTCCACTGATGTACTATCATTTCCTCTTTTATGCAACCAAAACTCATTTTTCAGTTTTATCATGTTTTTGGCTTTTTCAGATTTTCTGATGTTTTTGGATTTTCTAAAAATTTCTTACTCCCCCTAATATTCAAATACATCTAAAGAAAATTGAAAACAAACTATACAGAACATGACAACTGATATCGAAGTGCCTCAATTCTCCATCCGTTTGGCTTAAACAATCAAAACCCCCCCTCACAACAAACTATTTTCCCATAATGATTTCAAAACACTCAAGTTTGTTTTAATCAAAATGGTTTTTCCGGAAAATAAATTTGATGGATTTTACCAATTGTAGGTTATGGGGCAAGATCATCACGTTGACTTTCAAACACTTGTATGAAAAATTCAAGTACAAATTAATGTCCTTGAATTACCATATGCAGATATGCACAGACCAAACTTCAAACCTGTTTTTCAACCAATTACCATCTGTTGGTTGAATTCTCAAGGTGCCGATTCCTACTCCTCTCTTACAAACCTGGGAGTTCCGGTAAGTCCTGCAAAAACTTTTCAAACACATTATACAAACATGATAAAGAATGATGCCGATTCATGATCCACGATTACCAACTTGGGATCTCCGGCAAGTCAGGTTTTTATTCTTTGAAAAATATATCCACCCAAGCCTGACCTTCCTTGGGTGTAACAACTTCTTCATCTTTACTTTTAAAGGACTTGTGAACCCCTCTTTTGGCAGCATAAAATTCTTTAACACCTTTGGCCTTACCATTGACCATATTGCCAAAAATACGTTTCACATTTACGTTGAAAGTCTTTTCAACATCAAATTTCTTCTTTTCAGAATAAAATTGATTTGAAATTTCAACTTTTCCAACTTTCTTCAAAAAATTTTCAGCACGCAACGGTGGAAAATTTTCATCGTTCATAGTTGGAACTTTCCTTTCAACCTTTTTCTCAACATGTGGCTCCTCTGATTTTATGGAATCAGATTCATCACCAGAACTATTACCTGAACCTTTCACAACCCATTTTTGATTTGGCACATTATCTTTTCTTCTTGAAGCACTCTTTGAACATTCTCCTTTTTCAAAAGTTGAATTTTCAAAACCAGTAAACTTCCGGGTTGACAATTCACTCTTCTCGACAACCTTTTCTTTCATTTTACCAGAGACTTCCAGTTTTGGCTTGAATGTCTTCGGACAATCCTTCGCCACATGACCAGCAATCTTGCACTGAAAACAGGTTCTCTTTTCAATCTTCTTCGGAACATCATTCTTCTTCAGTTCTTCTTGCTTCTTGGCAAGGAATTCCCGATTTATCTGCTTTCTGAATGATTTTTCTTTTTCAGCTTCTGTTGTTTTTCCTGAAACAAACACAATTTTTGGTTTATACATTTTTTCATTTTTATAGTTTTTCGGTGGAATAAAACCAAGACCTTTCTTTTTGAAATTACGATTATGGTTTGGTTTCTTTTGGAAACTATAACCACAATTGTAACCCATTTTCTTGTTGATTCTTTGTTGATCTCTTGAAGTATATTGTTTAGGTTTTCCGATAAGATTTAAATCTTTTATTTCAGAAATATTAATTTCTGTTATTTTGAAAACCTTTTGAATCCTTTCAAATCTGACACTTCTTATTGGAAAAGCATCATCAGAATATAATTTGTCAGAATCTTTCAAAGTGTATGCTACTTTGAATAATTCATCATTCAAATTAGATTTTGACATCAAAAACTCTTTATCATAAACCCGTTTGTCCTTTTTGAATGTCGGCTTTGACGCATTGGACCCAGACTTTAACTCGGGTTTGGACTCCATGTTTGACTCCTCACTGTCATCTTTATCTAACACCTGATCGACCACACTTTTTATCAACTTTGACTCATGATCAGTGTCGGATGATGTGTACATGACATCAATATTTTCTGGCAAGTTATCCGATGGCCCAGACTCCCATTCTAAGTTTATTGCTTTTTCGACTCTCTCGAAATTTGGATTTCGAGGTGAATATCCATTTTCGACTGGGGGCGGACATCTATTGTAGACCACACTTGATTTCTTACCAGAAGTCTTCACTTTTTCTTCGTCTTTTGTCACAGATTTCCTTTCTTCAGACGTCTTCACTTCTCCAAACGTCTTCAAATTTTCCACAACCGGATAAATCCTGTCAACAACAAAAGTAGAACATGAGTAACTTTCTAATAACTTTTTCACTTTCTCAGTTTCTATCTTTTGTGTTGCTAACTCCAACTCCAGATCTGCACACTTTTTTATATGAAAATTAGCATCATCAAGCTGTCTCAGGTACGCTATCTTCAGTGTATTCATTGGCACAGCTTGCTCACCACTCGAATCAGTATACTTGTTGATTTCTCTGTTCATTGTATCATATGATTCTTTCAATCTGTTTATGTTATGCAACAATTCATTGTTCTGCTTGATTAAAGAATCACAGTTCATGCATTTTTCTGGAACTTCAACAGGTTCAACATCAATTTTCACTTCAAATTCAGGAACCTCTTTGACTTTTCTGTCTGGTTGGAAAAATTCAGCTCTTCTCTTTCTCTCAGCTCCAGCTTCGGCTTTTAATCTCTCTTCCTCTTCTTCCTCTTCTTCAAGTTTTCTTCGTCTTGCTTCAGCAGCTTCCATGACTTTTCTGCTTCTTTCTGCACATTTCAAATCATAAGCATTAGCAAAGAAAGCATTTGAAGTGTTTTTGGACATCTCTTTGGCCATGAGATCTTTATCTGGGCAAAAATCATCCCAACAAAAACCTTCAGCCAACTTTTCATCATCTTGTTCTGCCAAACACATTTTCTGTTTGTTGGAATATATTTATCCCATGAAAAGTTTTCATATTTGCTTAGACATGCTCTTTTTGAATTATCAATCACATCTCTCCCATGAGCAGTTTGTGCCTGATGCTGTGCTGGTGGTGTGACTTGATGATAAATCGCCTTTTTGTGATAATCGTTGTTTCCGAAAGGATTTTGGGCTCCAGTAGCTTCACGGTTTTTGCACTCCCTCTTGAAATGCCCCTTTTCCCTGCAACGAAAACACGTAAGTTTAGATTTATCAAATCCTAAAGTTGAAACATTTGCATCACGAAAATCATCTCTTCCCGTGATTTGTTTAAACTTCTCAGCTCGCCTCATCACACTAGCCATACACCATTTTATGTCCATTAATTCCATCTCTTCAGCATCAATTTGATCGTAATCCTCTTTCGTGAGCATTGGATTACCGATCTTTCCGGCCACAAAACTACTATAAGATTCCAACACCATTCCCAACAAAGACATTTGATTCTTAGCAACTTCTTCAGAATAATCTAGATCACTTTCAAGATTTAATACAATGTTACATTGAAGTCTTTTTCTGTTCTTTGTTGCAGAAATGTTTGGATCGAATGATGAAAATCTTGTGCTGCTAGATCCCTGGGATGACTTCTTTTCAGGAGAATCTTTAACACTGAAAGCAGTTTCGATTTTCGGAGAATGATTTGTTGATCCAGGAACACCACCCTTGTAGTACAAGCTGATATCCTGTTCCCCATCGTAATTCTTCATCCTGGCGATCTTTCTCCGATCCATCTCTTGAGCTTCCAGGTGTTTGATGAAATCTCCCAGTGTCATATTCTTGTAATCCTTTCTGTTGGATCTCAGCATCATCAGAAATGTTCCCCATGTCTCATGTTGTAGCGCATCTGCAAGTTTTTCAATCAATTCATCAGTATCCTTTTTAATACCAAGTTTTGTCATGTTTCTCACCAAGTTACAATATCTATCAATAATTTGCTTGGTGTTTTCAGACTTTAAACCATGAAACAGATCAAACTCTTTCTTCATGAGAGACATTTTGTTTTTGAGCATATCATCGCTTCCAACAAACTTTGCTTCCAATTCAGTCCAAATTGAGTACGCAGTTTCGTCATGTTGAAGCAAAATCAGAATATCTTCTTTTATTGCTTGTTGAAGCAGACTCACCATGAGTTTCTCATCTCGATATTTCTTTTTGTCCTCAGTACTCATTTCTCGAAGTGTTAACGTAACATTATTCCTCATGGGCCTAACATATTGTTCCTCAGTGTGTTCCCATGCGTCTAAATGATAAGCCTCGACCCAATTTCCGAACCGTTCAGACCACACGTTATAATCATCAATATCCATGAGTTTAGGCGGTTTCTGAGACGTTCCAGTTTCATTGTCAATCAAAGCATTCTGAGTAATTGAGATCGGGCTAGCAAAGGCGTTATAAAATTCGTTGTCCATTGTTCAGTGTTCAAAGTTCACAAAATTTCAAAATTTATGCAAATTGTTCACAAAAGTGAAACTGTCACAAAAGCGGAACCACTAAAGCGGAACTATTGATGTATATTCAAGCAGAACTACCACAGTCACTGAAGCGGACCAGATAAGCGAAACACTTTGTTCACAAAAGCAGATCACACAAGCGAAACCTCACTTGTTCAAATAAGCGGAACCCTAAGTTGTCAGTTCAAGCGAATCTTTCAAGTGGAACCTGTCCCTTGAAGCGAACCTATTAGTCAATTTGAAGCGGACCTGATCCAAATGTGTCCAACGAAGCGGAACTAGCTGGCCTTTGAAGCGGAACTATGTACGTTGAAGCGGACCTAATCTGTCATTGAAGCGGAACTATCTGATGACATCATCTTTTGCACAAGTCCGAATAAGCGAACCCCTTAAAATCCTAGTTTCTAGGTCGATTTTAGATCTGATAATTTCAAGGGTTTACTAGTACATGATTCCGAGTGCACTGTGTGAATTTGAGCTGATTTTACCGTGAAAAATTTTGAAAGTATGAAGAAAGTGTAGAAAAATAGATGAAATGCAGCTGAAATGGCAAGAACTCCTCCTCCTGAGCTCTGATACCAATTGTAGGATCGTGTTTCGGCCCTGTTTGAGTCGATCAGAAGAATCCCTATCCAAATCAAGAGGCGGAAACTAATGATTTGGTGCTATTTCAGTCACATTCACTTTAATATTGCTGTTGTATTGATCAATATCACAAGTACACGTTCTTACAGCACTTCGGCAGCACTACGTGGCTCACCGGAAGAATACACTGTAACTATGTGTTCTGGTCCGCTTGAAAGTGCCACTATATATAGTTGAGGAGGTTCCGCTTATATGGTCATGACCGTATGAGCGGACCCACATTAATGCCGTTCAAGCGAAACCAACATGACCATTCAAGCGGACCTATTAGACTGACACATAAGCGGACCTAGCTAATAACATACAAGCGAATCTATACAATCTCTAGCTTTTAGGATTTCGTGCCATGTCTAATGTATCCAACTCTAAGACTCAATGGAAGACGGAGTCGACAGACGTAAGTGCACCAACATGTAAACATATGAGTTGCTTGATAAAGTCATGAATGGGTCGAATAATTCGTAGATGAATAATAAGCCGAAGATGTATAAGTTAAGAATTTGCTTAACCCGGATGTTGGATTTCAAGTTCACATGATAGAATGTTAATTTACAATCATGTAGGAAGAAACGTGACGCAAAACGGATGAAAAATGAGAGAGTTATGTCCGTTTCGGTAAGAATTAATGGCTAGGAAAAGTGCAGAGCTGACACGGCCGGGTGAAGGTTCTGTGAAAAATATTATTTATGCGATTTATGCATCGTAGGCTTCGGTATATTATCCGTGGACTACGGTGAGCCTCCCAAACATGATTTCGAGTGTTCCCTTGACGATTATAAGTTGTAAACCCAAGTCTAAGCCTCATGTAATTTATATAAGAGTATGATAGATGTATGTAATGAAGTTGGATATGTATTACATGTAAATGGTATACAAGAATGCGTACGGAACACGTAGGTATAAATACATGATTGTAGGTACGATTGAATGTATATAGGTATGTAGATGTGTATGATTGTAAGTATGTATGTGTGCAAGTATGTGCGAATGAGGTTTTTAGTATGTGTATCGATGAATACTAATAATGTGCTTGAGATTTGAAGGCAATGCAGGAATGAGAACGTAGAGTTCATGAAGATTGAAGTCGAACTTGGAACTATAAACTATGAGGAGATGATTGAGCGAACCCAAGTTCTTAGTGAATTATGAACTGATTTTTAACTATATGGAGTTATGTTTTATGGTGTTACCAGTGACTAACAGTTTAGTTGTTTCTGGTTTCCATAGGAATTGTACGTCTCTCTCCCTCTCTGTGACTAATATAACCAAGTGGGCATAGATCGAGTCAAGTGCAAGGATTGTACGGAAAGAACGGTTACGTAGTCTTAAGTTTGTAACGCATTAATTTGTAAATGGAAGTGAATTTTGTAAGCTTCTTCCTGAATGTGTGTATTGTTATAAGATCATAAAGAAATTTTTAAAGCTATTTTTCCGTTGCGTTATCTTTAAGTTCTTACACGATGATCTTACAGGGAATTGTTCTTATTACGAACGGGTCATGCCCGAATTTTTTTTAAATAATAGTATGGTAATATTATTTTTCGGATTAAGAAATATGGGCGTTACATTAATGCCCTTGTTGCGTGTTACTGGTAATTAGCAACTTGATGATTGGTTGATGTTCATGATGAAATCGTTGAGGATGGTTAGGGTTCTAGAAATCATGAAACTTGTAATCGGCTAGATCTGTAACTGTTTCATCCACAGATGTGGGGTGACAAAACATGAAGAGTTTCGCCACACAATATCTTGATGAAACATGCTAAGTTTCGCCATACAACATCTCGACGAAACATGCTATGTTTCGCCATACTACACCCCGACGAAACATGCTATGTTTCGCCGTATGGGTCTTTCGTCGTGCATATGAATTGTGACAGTAATATATGGAAATGAACGTAGTTAAAGTATACTCGTATATTTGGGTTACATAATGACTACACTAATTGAGGATGGATCTAGACTTGTGTAAACAGAACACTTCCTTATTATTATTATTATGTTGATGACAATCACATGGGATGTGGCTTGCTTAAGAAAGGGTTATATACTGCATGTTGGATAAGTCTTGAGCATACCGAGGTGAGTTCACTACTCTTGAGCATGCGTCCCGTTGGTTGGGACAGTCAGTGGGTATCCCGGGGAGGGATAAGTCTTTTGGGTAAAACTGGGATGTTGGTTAATAATCTCACTCTATCATTCTTATGTCCCATCTTTTTGTTACCGGAGAGGTAGCGGGGTATTAGTTGGTAGCGCTACTTAGGTTTGGCACCCTCACCCTGTACCGGAGAGGACATGTGTGAACTAATGACCCAGTCATGCCCAATGCTTTGATAGGAGCACTGGGGAACGGGCAAAACATACATCAGGAGCCGTCATGTTCAGTATCGAGATATTATCAACATTACTTTCGGATTTGTTAACAAACTGGATTAAACACTTGGTAATTAACGTTTTCGAAAAACTATGAACTCACCAGCGTTGTCTGACACACTTGTTGCATGCTCGCATGTCGTTAGGTACTTTGGATGGGAACTTGCTATCTGGATGGCTGGAGTGGTTATGGTCATGTCGATGAGGATTACTTGAATGCTATTTAAACACTATTACATTTGGTTTTGGGAATACATTAAACATTATTTTATCATTTGCTTCCGCTGAATCTGATAACTCTTGTTTAACAATTATGGTTGTTTAATTTAATAAACATAAACTTGGTGATTTACTATTGGTTCAATGTGATTGGTGGCTCGATCCTGGTACGTCACACACCTAGCGGGTTTTCCGCATGTGGTATTTTGGGGGTGTGACAGTTTGGTATCAGAGCCACTGGTTATAGTGAACTAGGTTTTAAAACGTTTTTTTTATTAAACCAGACTATAATCGAACAGTTTAGAAAGCGACCATGACACTCAGCTCCAGATTGCAAGGTTCGTCTCTCGTTTACTTATTGCATAGCATATCTAGTATACACATATGTACAATGTTGCATGCGATTGCACACACTTAGCATTTCAGACTGAATTCATGAGTATTTACTTGAGTTATGTGATTGATAGAGTCACAGTGCGATGTCTCGTTAGATTTTCGTGGTTTATGCTTGTGGTGTTTTGTCTTGTTGCGAGAACTTGAGGAGCCTTATATCATGAGTTGGGAGGAGCTGAGATAAACATGCAAATCGCATTATTATTGTGGGTGCACACATAATAATGATGTGGGGTGCATGCGAGTCACAGTGAGATCTAAGGAGTGTGAAAGGGGTTCCGTTTTGTTATATGATGCACTTTGTAATCCGTAGAAGTTGTTGTGAGTTTAACTCCTACTTTATCTCGACTCTTGACCTTTCCCCTTCTCTTATATAGAATCATGAGCGGACGAGGTCATGGACGTGGTCACATTGCGATGACCCAGGCTGAGCTGACCAACTTGATTAACACACGTGTGGCTGAGGCTTTGGCAGCCTACCAAGCTGGTACGGTATGTGCCATTTACCCTTTATTCTTATATCGCGTACACAACTCTTACCCCCTGTGTTGTATTTTCTTTCGTCCATTGGGTCAGCAAGCGCAACAAAATCAAAACAATCCACCTGCTTGTACGTTCAAGACGTTCATGGATTGTAAGCCACAGACCTTCAGTGGGACTGAAGGGGCTGTAGGACTCCTGCGTTGGTTTGAGAAGGCAGAATCGGTGTTTGTGATGTGTAACTGTCCTGCTGGGGACAGAGTGAAGTATGCTACGGGCACACTCGAGGATGGTGCCCTGACATGGTGGAATGCCCAGGTTCAGATGTTGGGCATCGAGGTGGCAAATGCCACTACTTGGGACAATTTTAAGGAATTGATAAGGGAGGAGTATTGTCCTCGTGATGAGATTCAGAAACTGGAGAATGAGTATTATGATCTGAAGATGGTGGGATCCAAGATTGAGGCATACGTGAAACGGTCTCATGGCTATCATGTGCCTGAATTTGTCCCGACCTCCGCACCGGAGAATAGAACTGTTCATCAAGGGATTAGCTCCATGAGTGAAGGGTTTGGTTACTGCAGCGAACCTCAACAACTTACCTCAGATTATCCGTTTGGCTCACAAGATCACTGATCAGGAGGTGGAGTGTGGCTCGCTACCACCGCGCGTTTCTGCCACTACTGCTGCTGCAACCACAGCTACTATGCCCGCTACTGATAGCAAGCGGAAATGGAATGATGTAGATAAGGCGGTGAACTCCAACCCGTCACAGAAGCGACCAGAAAATAGCAATAATCGCAGCTTCAGTCAGTCCTCTGTTAATCAAAGCCAGGGCAACAATTCAGGTCAGGGTTCTTATGCGGGAAAGCTACCAAAGTGCAATAAATGCAACTATCACCATCGGGGACCGTGTACCCGAGTTTGTCACAGGTGTAACAAAGTGGGGCATATGGCCATGGATTGTAGGGTTTCACTTGCGAATCATCAGCAGCAGCACACCCCGTAACAGCAACAGTCACAGCAGCAGGAAAGGCAACAACCCCAGCAAAACCGTGGAAATTGTAAGGGATGTTTTCAATGTGGAGCCGAGGGTCACATCAGGCGAGACTGCCCTCAGCTAAATCAGAATGCTGGTGGTAACAACAATGGGAACAACAACGGAAACAACAACAATGGGGGCAATGGTGGAAATGGCGCGCATGGGAGAGTGTTCACTATTGGGGAAATAACACGCTTTCGAATGTCACAAAGCGCAAACGTCAATGAAAACGCGACTGCAGGAACGCACCGCGCAATGTTATGATATATTTAGCTTCGTTTTCAAAATTTAATGTTCGCGGTTGAAAACGGATCGAAAAACGGATTTAAAAATGACACACGGAACGTTTTACGCGTTTTAACGCAACCGACGAAAAACTCTTTAGAATATTAATTACCGATGAATTTTTTAGTGTTTAGACTTTAAAATTTCATCTTACGACATTTTACGCCACTCGGGTCCGAAAACGGGCTTTAGAAACGTATTGGGCCACATATATCGCAAGAAGAACCCTAAATATAAATAACTGCCCACCCTTCACTTTCAACACTTTTGAAAACCCTAATACTAACAATCTCAGCCGACACCCCCATGCCCCTCTCGTCTCTTAAACTCCGGCGATCAGAGTTGCGTTACCGACCGACTCACGTCTCGTCTCTCTCCGACAAACAACCCACAACTCAACCTCCTGACCTCTCCCCCTCATCACCTCTGTCTCCCTCTCATTTTCAAGATCTGCAAACCACAGGGAGGAGCCGATGGCCAGCGGCGGGTCCGTTTACCTGGTTCTCTGGCTACGCATTCACCCACAACCCCCACCCACACCCGCACTCACACCCTCGAAACCTCTCTTTCCCTTACACCTCCACCTCCGATGAAACCCAGTGATTCGGGTATGTTAATGATGGTGTTTGCTGTGGAAAATGATCGATGATGAAGATGTTGTTGTTGTTGATGGTGTCACAACAACAACGGTGGCAACCGCAATCACCGGTGATGACCGGTTAACCAGAAAATGACGGCGGCGGTGGTGATTAGTCTTACCGATGAAGAGCAACATCAATTGGCAGCCCCAGATTTTCTTTGACGTTTCCTCGGTAAGCTCTAGTCTACCTGTTTCATTTTTTCCCGATTATTTTTAAGTTTCTCCGATGTGATGTTGGGTGATACCGGCGACAACAATGGTAGATATGTTGGTTCACTTTCGAGCACTGGTCATGTCGCAGCCCCTGACCCCTACCCCGGGAGCGGGAGCCGCGAGACTCAGAGCTGGTGGTATCGGTGTTTATTAATATGGCAGTGGAATTTATTCATCAGGACCGTAGTTAGTAAATTTTTTTATCAGAGTTAAACACCAAACTTTTATAATAATAAATGAGATAAAACCCAAGTTCATTTGACAATACATTTGTAGGGATAAACCCTAATTATGAAAAACATAAACTCCGTTTCTTATTTGGTAACTTTTATAGCCACAACTTTAAGCCTTCAGTGCTCTCCAGCTGGCTTCTATTAGCTTCACAATAAGTTACCTGAAACGCGTTTTAAAAACATTTTATCAGCAAGAAATACTGGCGAGTGCATCCCAGTTTAATCAAAACAGTTTTATAATCTTTACAGTAATTGAGAGCATCCGCATTTACATTGTTTATATCTATCCAATTACCCCTTTGGTACTGTCAATCCTGACTTGTGGTCATGCTACTAATCGCAATAGTAACGATTTTCAAATCATGTATACAAAACCCCAACATACCGGCAGTAATGGTAGAATTACAAATACTCAATTACTGTTAAGTGTAATTTAAAACATTTGAGGGTTGTAAAAAGATTTACAAAAAGAGAATGACTCTCATTGCTGATTTAGATGATACTACTATAGCTTCCTGATAATTCTCCTGGTTATTATCGATTAAAATTAAACAATGCACACGTGTTAGTAAAATAACCCCAAATCACATTAACCGTACAACTCGAGACAGAACTCCAATAACTGAGTCAGGAAGAGCCTTGACATGCATTATGGAGTCCTAGATCAATCGGGTGTAACACGAGACAGAACTCCAACGACTGAGTCAGGCAGAGCCTTGACATGCGTTACGGAGCCGTAGATCGATCGTGTAGGGTAACTAATAGGGTTATAATACTTACAACGAGACAGAGCTTCGCTTTATAGGGGTATTATATCCCGAGTATTATAGCTTTAAAGTTTCAAAGGAAAGAAAAGAAAATGAACGGTTTCAAATGTGGCTGAGGCCTCCTTTTATAGGTTGGCCGAGGGGCGGCTCGCGGCCCGCGAGGCCCCCTCCTCTTCTTTCGCAGCCCGCGACGTTGGTAGGCTAGGCCCTAGCCTTGTCGAGTCCAAGGTGTAGGTTTGTTGTGTCACTGGACACGTGGCGCAATGCCTTGTCCGACAATCAAAGGGGCTCGCGCCCCGCGACAGGCCTAGCCAAGGGGGTCGCGCCCCGCGAGCGACTCCCAAATTTGTTTTTATTTGATTTTTGTAAATATTAAGGTATTCTAGGCCCGATTCTCGTATACGGGGTATATTTTAGGACGTTTTAGGGTCACGTTAAGGGTTCTAGGATGGTTATCATATCCTCACCACCTTGTTTTAAATCTCATCCTCAAGATCTACTGGAACAGGTGTGGTTATTTCCTTTGCATCTCTGACTTGAGCTCCTAAGTGTATTCTAGTCCTCTCTTGGAATCCCATTTCACTTTGACCAAACTAATCTCTTATGCTTGAGATTCTTGATCTTTTTATCTTCAATCTGGATGGGTTTCTCGATAAACTTAAGTTTCTCGTTTACCTCTATGTCTTTAAGAGGTATCACTAAAGATTCGTCTGCTAAACACTTTTTGAGATTACATACATGAAACACATCATGTATCCCTGTCATTTCCTCTGGCAGTTGTAGCTGATAAGCTACATGTCCTATTCTTCTAATAATCTCAAAAGGTCCAACGTACCTGGGGCTTAGGTTTCCTCTAGGTTTCCTCTTTTAATGAATCTGACTATTCCTTTCCATGGAGAATTTTAACAATACCTTATCTCCAACTTGAAATTCCAAAGGTTTTCGTCAGTTATCTACATAACTCTTTTGACGATCTCGTGCTGCTTTTAGTCTTTCCTTGACTTGAATTATCTTGTCCGTTGTTTCTTGCACTATCTCCGGTCCAGACAGTTGCTTTTCTCCAATTTCTGCCCAACAGACTGGAGTTCGGCACTTTCGTCCATAAAGTGCTTCAAATGGTGCAGCGTTAATGCTAGTATGATAGCTATTATTGTAAGAAAATTATATTAAGGGTAAATGATTATCCCAATTTCCTCCAAAATCGATTACACAAGCTCTAAGCATATCTTCCATTGTCTGAATTGTCCTTTCGCTTTGTCCGTCCGTTTGAGGATGATAAGCTGTACTTAGATTTAATATGGTTCCCATTGCTTTTTGGAAACTAGTCCAAAAATGAGAAGTAAAACGGCTATCTCTATCAGATACAATAGATAAAGGAATTCCATGTAATGAAACTATTTCATTTACATATAGCTTGGCTAACTGTTCCATACTGAAAGTTTCCTTCAATGGTAAGAAATGAGCAGATTTGGTCAATCTGTCAACAATCACCCAGATTGTATCATTTCCTTTTCTTGTCTTGGGTAATTTGGTAACAAAGTCCATTGTTATCAATTCCTATTTCCATATTGGCATTTCTAATTGTTGTAATAACCATGAAGGTTTCTGATGCTCAGCTTTAACCTATGAACAGGTCAGATATTTAGCAACATAGTTTGCTATATCCTTTTTCATTCCTATCCACCAGAAATTCTTTCTTAAATCTTGATACATCTTATCACTTCCGGGATGTATCATATACTTATACTTATGAGCTTCTTCTAGAATTCGGTGGCGTAGGTTTCCTTGTTTAGGTATCCATATTCTTTTCTTATGGAACTTCCAAATTCCGTCTGATCCTTGTTCTACTTACTTAATCATTCCTTTTAAATTTTCAGCATCGTCCTTGATTGCTGTTTTATGTACTTCTCTAATTTGCTCATTTAAATCTACTTAGATTTAACCTGAGAGAACGTACTCGTTTTGGCTTTTCATGATACTTTCGACTTAAAGCATCAATTACTACATTAGCCTTTCCTGCATGATACTGGATATCACAATCATAATCACTAAGAATTTCCATCCATCACCTCTGTCTCATATTTAATTCTTTTTGCCCAAAAATATATCTTAAACTCTTATGATCCGTGAAGACAACAAATTTATTTCCATATAAATAGTGTCTCCAAATCTTAAGGGCAAAAACTATGGCTCCTAACTCTTGATCATGGGCTATGTAATTTTCTTCATGTTTCTTAAGTTGTCTAGAAGCATAAGCTATAACCTTTTGGCGTTGCATCAATACACATCCATATCTTAACTTAGACGCATCACAATAGACTATAAAGTCTTCAGTTCCATGTGGTAGTGCGAGTATGGGTGCGTTGGTTAATCTTTGCTTAAGAATCCTAAAGCTTCTTCTTGTGTCGGTCCCCATTCAAACTTAACTGATTTACAGGTCTGTAAGTCCCATTAAACGGATCTTTAAATGATATCAAACAACCTATTGATTGTGCGGAATCCAATCAATAGATGATTCAAGAAATAAGATGAAAACAAACAAGAACACCGAAATAACTTTTAACTTACACACGTTTCGATTACTTGAACAAGCAAAAACGTCTGGTATGAGTACACCACTACAAATCGCCTCCCACTCTCTGATTCTATAGAATTGTGTAACTAGGAGGTTCAAACCCTAAAACAAGTTGAAAAGTTATTTATATACTAACTCAAGCCCACTTCCCTACATAGGCTTCCCTTGGGCCTGCTTGGCCCACATGGCCTAAAGCTTGGCCTAAGTGACCTATAAAGGTCCAAAACCTAATATAAACTAACCCGGTAAGGCCCAGTTCGTAACCATCGCTCGTATTAATTTGATGTGTCAGTCTCACACTTTAGGGCCTAACAATCTCCCCCTAGACTGATGCCATCAAATTGTCTTCATAACATGAATTCAGCAACGTCTTCAACGAAATCTATGGTTGATGCTATGCTGCAGATGTTGTGGAAGTTCTTGTCTTCTGAACTCTCAGCACTGGGTCTCTTTCTTCAGCTTTTGTGGTTAGCTTCATATCAGGATCACGATTAGCTTTGCTTGAAACATCTTTGTTAAAAAGAATGTGAGAGGAGGATTCTCAACAGCTCTTTTCTTCTTCAGTCCTTTTCTTTCAAGCAGGTTCATTGTACTTCTTCAATTGTACTTTCACTGTCAGACGGCGTTTCGTATCCGGTTCTTCTGACTCAGGTACATCTTGTTGTTGTGATGCTTCAGGCTTCTTCAGCAACTAACAGCATCTCAGTCTTCATCAACCCATGTTCTTGATTGAAATCAAGTTCTGCACATGCTCACAAACTCATAAGCAAACATTTCTTATGCAACAGGGGGGGAGTACCATATGAACACTAGGTACATCCAAGTACTTATAATCGGATTTCACGATTTAAATTCTTTCAACTTATGATGATCAGTCAAATCTTCAAGAACGGTTATATTTTTAATTTTAAGAAAAACAAATAAACACTTTGTTTTTGGGTTTTTGCTAGAAAAACAAGACACTATTTTTGTATTTTTGAATTTTTCCATTTTTTTAATTTTATTTTTTAATTAATTTTTAAGAACTAAAAAACAAATAAAAATCAAAATATAAACAACTACCATAATATACAATTACATTTGCAATGGGATCAAAATTCGTTCTCAGGCAGACTAAGGAACACTTTTCAGCACGAGCCTAATCAAACTGGTCTATGCGATTGCCAATATGTTTGTCCACTTAAACTTTAACACTCAACTTTCAATTTTTCAACTTTGTGATATGCTTAAGGTAATATTATATTATTATACCTATGTGTCCCATTCCAAGGCATACCCCCGCGATCAAGGTAAGCACAACGATTCATCATAACAAGTGAGTATACTGATGTCATCCTTTTTGATTTACAATGTTAGACCATTGGTGACAGGTCAGTACTTTCGTACAGCAGAGCGACCAATGATTTTGTACAACGAGGGTGAGGCAAATACCATTTTGGTTCGAATTTGGCTCTTTGAGCATTGGGAATTTTCTCATTTTGAGATTTGACTCCTTAAGGTTTTTGTCCTCTTGGGATCTTTTAAGATATCCTGACTATGTCTAGGTCTGCATATAATCTGGATGCAACAGAAGGACAACCAAGATATCCCCAGATGATTCAACAATATAAAGACCCGAAACCTCAGACGTTGGCTATCTATCAACGCAAGATTTAAGACCATAAAATCATACGCCGTTGGTATGTTACCCACATGGTACATAGTTCCTTATGTTTATATCACTTAGTATCTTTTATCATTTTGAACGTTAAGCCTATCGACATATCGCAAAAGATCCTAGTCTTTTCAGCTATGGCACCTTACATGTGTTAGTCAAACCCTTTAACACGAACATTTATTTCACTTCCCATATCATGCAATTTCTCTTTTCGGATTTTTCATTTTTGATTCAGTTTTTGTATTTTTCTCATTTTCTCCCCCTAAAACAATGCATATATATACAACAAACTCTTTTTGTATTTTTTCTTTTCTGAGTTTTCTCCCCCTAAACTCTATATCTATCTATATGTACCTCTCCCCCGTAAATTTGTGCATAAATCTTATGCGCAAATTTACCATTTACCAGAGAAAGGACACGTTATGTACAAAGTAAAGAACTAATAAAGAGGAAAAAATATTTTTGCTTAACCGTTCTGTCATCAGATTGAAGACTAATCCAATTCAAATCAAAGTACTGAATTTAAACGGTACCTTTTGCTGATCTTATCTTACTTCTGTTATCTCCTCCAAAGGAAACATATCATCTGTAAAAATTTTTTTGAACTTTTTGCAACAGTGTAATGTTACCCGTTTTATCTCTGGAACAACCGCTATCAACATTCCAGAGATTGTCAACAGCTCCTCCTTAGTTGTTCCTGAAAATTAAGGAGATTAGTAAGACATTGGTACCCAGGCCATCGTGGTCCTGGGATTTCCTGAAGCATCAAAATAAGACACTTCCTTTAAACATAAGTCCCCTTTAGTTTCAAGGATTAGAGACATTGCTGCTTTGGATTTGGGTTTCCAAATCTGTTTCGGTTTAACAAACGTGTTTGTTGCCTTCGGTTGAGCAACTTTAGCTGATTCAAGCTTGTTAGTTTTAGAAAAACGTTTTTGTTCTTGAACAGCCTTGCGTTTGTTTTTAGCAGCGTTCCAATCCCCATCAGAAGGTTTAACCTTGGGATTCACATTCTTCATTGCCTTAGCTGATGATACCTTCATCGGCTTGGAATGATTGTTATCCTTTGGTGTAACCCTCTGATTTCACATATAATAGGGTACATGGGGACGCCATGTGCAGTTTCTAGCAATATGACTCGCAATGCCACAGTTGTAGCAAGTCTGTGTTTTCATCAAAAAGACGTTTTGAGCAGCTTGATTTGCTCTAGCAGGTCCTGAAGGACAAACCGATCCTCTTCGTGTTGGATGCGCCTGCACACGACTTTCAAACGAAGACGAATTTGGGTGTTTGTATTTGCTGTTTGCAGAACTCTTGTTGGTATGAGCACCATTCTTCGTGTTTTCTCCCTGATTGGATCTTTTATTCACCTTGTCACGAGCCTTATGAGGATTATTGCTGCATTGTCCTTGATGAGCAGACTTCTTATACCCTCGATTTTGATCTGCTCGTTTTGGCTCCTTTTGCGTGTTGTGAACCGGCTCACAAACATCAGCACAAGAGTGAATATTAGCATTTTTTTTGCACATTCTGGCGATGAACACAATTTCTAGCAATGTGTCCAGGAATTCCACAGTTGAAACATGTCTGTCGTTTCAATGTATGGAGATTCGGTTAGCTAGCAGCATTAACTGATCCGACTGATCTAGATGAATGAGCTTGCTTTGGTTGCGTTGCTTGTGTTCCATGTGCCTTTTCTGACCTCTTAGGTATCTGTTGATCAGAATTAGCACAAGCATGAGATCAGACGGATGATGTTTTTCGTCTTTTACAAGTTTATCAGGATTATATTGAAAAGACGATTCAGTTTCCGTTTTAACTTCCTTTTCAGAAACATTTTCTTGTGACTGTTCATTTATTGTGACCACTTCTTCTTTTACAAAATCAGATTCAACTTTAATTTCTAAAGATGCAGAAGTTTCATCAACACATGTATCATGTGAGTTTAATTGTGGTTCACTTTTAACTTTGGTTTCCAATGTGGTTCCACTAGATTCAACATTAGGGACGTCCACTGTCACACTATCAGTAGTTGTAGGGTTAGAAGCATCATCAACTACTGAAAAACAACCATCATCAGACGCATTATTCAAAGGTTCATGACAAGCATCAACTATTTTACCCGACACATAACTACGAAACGAGTTAAGAAAAACTTGTCCAAACACACCACCAGAATCAGATTCATTTATTGAGTTTTTAGAAAAATCAAAATTCGAATCTGGTTCATCCCCAAGAATATCTCCAGACTTTGAGTCTACTACTTTATCTGCACAGGTAAATGAGCTGTTAGGATTAAAAGTGCCTTTAGAAACAAAGCTCATAGAAGGAGTTGGTCGTTTATTGTTAACAGGATTGCTGTTGATTGATGACTTGTTGATTTTTGGACCGTAAGTCATCTTGTCCTCATTCATCAATTCCTCCTCAGTAACAGGTAAGTATGTGTAGTTGTCATTATATGGAGGAGGAACTTGATTGAAACCCAACCCATACCCTTTCTTTTTCTTGTATTCTAATTGAATATCACATATGTCATTGACCAATTTGCTAGAAGTATCATATTTTTTAATATTGATTTCATTTAGTTGATATTTCAACTTGATCTCTTCTAGCTCTTTGATCAAATCATTCATGATCACCTTGTCATACTTATGGTTACAACTTTTAACGCTGAGTTCCTCTTTCGATTTAGCAATATCTTTCTTTTGAGCTTCAATTTTTTCTTAATAAAGCTTTTCATTTCTTACTAAAGTAAAACTTTTATTTTTTATGTCTTTGTAATCTTGGATCAACTCAGCATTGTGTAACCGATATGCCTCAACTCTTTCTCTACATTCAGGAGTGCAAAAGACAGAAAGTATCTCTTCACGAATAATTTCTTGAGCCACGGGTTTGTTAAACATAAATGCCATAATTTCAGTGGGTGATTGATACTTTTGTTCTTCTCCTCAAAACACAAACCAAATGAGAACCCGTGTACTCGCTAACTCAAACTCCTTGAACCCGCTATCTGAACCGCACCTTAAAACATGTCAAAACTTATCACACAAAACAAATAATCCCCTTGCCTTTTTTTATTTATTTATTCAGATTTTTTTAATCAAACTATTTTTTTTAATCAAACTATTTTTTTAAAATAACTATTATTACTAAAGTTATTACTATTATTATTATTTTATTAATATTATTAAAAAGGAACTTAATAGAATACTAAACGTCCAATCAAGAATCACATCAACCAAAACTCAAAACACTCGATAACACCTTTTACACTCTGTTCCCGAGATTCATTTAAGAGGGGGAGGGGAGGGAAAAGAGATGAAAATATGAAAAACCATGTTCCCGAGTTTCATTTAACAGAGGGAGGGGAGTGAAAAGGGAAGAAAATATGACCAAATATGACCATATATTCATCCTCCCAAATTAGAGAGATTAGGAGAGAAAATTTTCCTTCCCCTTCTCTCCCCTCCTCTCCCCCTATTAAATGACTCGGGAACATAGTGTTAGAGATAGGTTAACAGTGGTTATCAAGACAGTTAAGACGATGGTGAACGTAGTGTTGTATGAGGATGGTTGACAGTGGTGATGCACGAAGGTCGTTCAAGGGTGGAGGAGAACGGCGGTGGTTGGCTCGATGTTGCAGATGGAACCCGGAGAAGATGATGTTAACGGAGATAGCGGCCGGAGAGAATGAATGATAGTGATGAGGAAAATGGTGTTGAATGATGACCAGTGATGTTAATGTTAGTTTCAACTAAGACTCAGATCAGTGAATGAAGATGATGAAGATCAACTCGAAACGTGGAACTCGAAATCTTGTGTCAAAATGGGACTCGAAACCGTGACTCGGAACAGTGGTTGCGACTCGGAATCGGAATCGTGGTTGCGACTCGAGACTGTGAAAGTTGATGAGTCGAGACCTGTGTAAACTTTTGGAGCTGACAACCTTTTGTTGAGCCGAGACCGTGGAGGAGAGTCGAGACCTTTGTGAAGGTTGATGAGTCGAGACCGTGAAAGACGATGACTCGAGACCAGGAAGACGATGACTCGAGACTGTGATGATGATGATGAAGAGTCGATAACAAGATGTAACTAGAATGGTGTGTGAGTCGAAACCTTGGAGATGACTCGAGACCAAGTGATAACTCGAAACCTCTGTCAAAACGGTGAACAACGATGACGATCGTGTGAGGATGGGTGGTTGCGACTCAGAAGATGTAATGAATGATGAGCTGTAAATAAAAAAAATGGAAGTTTCAATCTCACCAAAATTATCAAGTCAACAAATCTCCAAAAATATGTAAATTGATTTTTAAAACTTTGGAGAAGAACTGTGACTTTTTTTCTTGAAAATACAAATAAAAATTGATTTATTTTTAAACTTTAGAGCTCAAATAATATTCGAAATTATAGGAAACACAATCTTGTGAAATCTGACAAGATTTGAAGATTTTTAAAATTTAAAAAAAAATCAAAACCAATCCTTTTAACAATTTTTAAACAAATCAAAACACCAAAATAGGATGATTTTTTGATAAAATTCAGATGAACATACGAAGAACGCGAAGAACACCGAACCAAAAATAACGAAATTCTTGAATGTTTGATATCACACCGAGCCTAGAAATAGGTTTTAATTGCTCTGATACCAATTGAAAGTCCCGTTAAACAGATCTTTCAATGATATCAAACAACCTATTGATTGTGCGGAATCCAATCAATAGGTGATTCAAGAAATAAGATGAAAACAAACAAGAACACTGAAATAACTTTTAACTCACACACGTTTCGATTACTTGAACAAGCAAAAACGTCTGGTATGAGTACACCACTACAAATCGCCTCCCACTATGATTCTCTAGAATTGTGTAACTAGGAGGTTCAAGCCCTAAAACAAGTTGAAAACTTGTTTATATACTAACTCAAGCCCACTTCTCTACATGGGCTTCCCTTGGGTCTACTTGGCCCACATATCCTAAAGCTTGGGCCAAGTGACCTATAAAGGTCCAAAACCTAATATAAACTAACCCGGTAAGGCCCAGTTCGTAACCATCGCTCGTATTAATTTGATGTGTCAGTCTCACACTTTAGGGCCTAAAAAGGTCAGTTTGGTTAAGGGAATGGCTATCCTAGAGAAATCTTGGATAAACCGTCTGTAATATCCTGTTAGTCCAAGAAAACTTCTTACTTCTGTTGGCGATTTAGGGACTTTCCAATTAGTAATCGCCTCGATCTTTGTGGGATCCACATGAATTCCTTCATGATTAACCAGATGTCCAAGGAATTTCACTTCTTGTAACCACAATTCACATTTTGACAACTTAGCATAAAGCTTTTCTTTTCTCAATAATGTCAGAAGTATATGCATGTGCTCTGCATGTTCCTCTTTACTCTTAGAGTAAATTAGAATATCATCTATAAAGACAATTATGAATTTATCCAGGTATGGTTTACATATCATGTTCATCATGTCCATAAATGCGGCTGGGGTATTGATTAGACCAAAGGCATGACGGTAAATTCATAATGACTGTACCTTGTTCTGAAAGCGGTTTTAGGAATGTCCTCTTCCTGTACTTTAAGTTGATGATATCCTGAACGTAAATCGATCTTAGAAAAGAATCGAGCTCCTTGAAGTTGATCGAACAGATTATCGATTCTCGGTAGTGGGTACTGATTTTTAATCGTAACCTTGTTCAATTCTCGGTAGTCAATGCACATACACATCGATCCGTTTTTCTTCTTGACAAACAACACCGATGCTCCCCACGGTGATGAACTTGGTTGTATGAAACCTTTGTTAAGAAGCCGTCCAATTGTTTCTTCAGTTCCTGCATTTCCGTTGGTGCTAAACGGTACGGTGCCTTGGCAATCGGTGTCGTTCCTGGTATTAGGTGAATTCTAAATTCAACCTCTCTATCAGGTGGTAGTCCAGGTAACTCTTCTGGAAAAACATCTGAGAATTTAGATATTACAGGAATATCGTTTGATTCTTTTCCTTTAGTATTAATGATTACAGAAATCATATATACTATTCCTTTTTTCCTTTCATAACTTGCAGCTTTCATCTCAGAGATAAATTTTGTCGATCGGGTTGGCTTATCTCCTTTGATTGTGATCTTTTTACCACTTGGTGTACTCAGTTGTACTGACTTTTGATCACATAAAATACTGGCACGATTGGCTACCAACCAATCCATTCCTAGTACGATATCGTATCCAGCTAGATTCATTGGGTAAAGGTTAGCAAAGAAATGCTGGTTTAGAATCTCTATTCTTGCTCCCTGCAAGATTTCACTAATCTTAATGGAATCTCCATTCGCCGTCTCTACCAGACAATCTTGTTGAAGTTTGGTTAAGGGTTGATCGAGAAGTTTGTAGAAAGAAGTATTGATAAAATTTTGGTTTGCACCAGAGTCAAATAATACTTTGGCAAATATATTATTAACTAAGAACGTATCGATAATCACATCCAGAATCACCTTGGCTTCCTCAGCTGTCAAGACGAATGCTCTGGCATTCTTCTTAGGTCCTTCAGTTGTCTTAGCTTGGCTAGTTGTTGCTAGAGCTAGTTTCGGACAGTTCGGTTTAATGTGACCGACTTCTCCACAATTGAAACATAGCCTATTGCTAGCATTTGTTCGACAATCTTCTTCCTTATGCCCGAGTCTCTTGCAAAAATTACAATATCTTGCACATTTTCCATAATGTTTCTTTTTACAAGTTTTGCAATAAGGTGCAGAGGAAGAACCTGCACCTTCCCCACGGTTGGAATTACCGTAGCGAAATTCCTGGGTATGCTTTTGAGCTAGGTTCTTTCTCTGGTTTTCCTCTTGTGTACGCACTAATTCATCAGTCAGGGTGTTGGCTAGTTCTACTGCTTCTTCTATGGTTTGCGACCTAGCTGCCTTGACTACGTGTCTAATCTTACTAATTAATCCCTAAACGTAACGGGAGATTAATACTGGCTCAGGTGAGGCTAAGGTTGGCACTATCCTAGCATATTCAAAGAATATGGTAGTGTAACCTTTGTAGTCTATTCCGACCATTTTAAGATTTAGGAACTTATTGGCGATTTGTTCCTTTTCATGAGGAGGACAAGATTTTCTTTCGACTATCTCCTTAAAGTTAGTCTATTCCATATTATAAATTCTGTCACTTCCTCTGAACTGGAGAATATTATTCCACCATTCTAAGGCTGCATTTTTGAAAAGATTAGAAGCAAACATAATCTGATCTTCATCTGCGCATTTACTTGTTTTTATGACTGCTTCTGTCTTTTCTATCCAGCGCAAAGGCTGAAATGGCTCCTTCATTGCTTGAAAATTCTACTGGTTTGCAGGCCAAGAATTCTTTATAAGAACAACCGTAAGAGACGGTTCTTCTTCTTTTAGGAATTGGAGCTTGGATTATTGGTCCGTTATTATCTTTTACACTGCGACTTGGTTCAGTGTGTTGGCGTTTACTTCCATTTGCAGATTTATTATTTTCTGCTTCTTTTAACAGTCTTGATTAGGGCTGCAAACGAACCGAACGAACACGAACAAGACCTTGTTCGTGTTTGTTTGTTAAGAAATATATGTGTTCATGAACCATTCACGAACACTTATCGAACGAGATTTTATGTTCGTGTTTGTTTGTTAAGGAAATGAACCTGTTCGTGTTCGTTTGTGTTTGTTTGTTAATTTTAGGCAACGAACGTTGACGAACACAAATGAGCACAAACTAATGTTCAAGAACACAAATGGAAATAAATGAACGCAAACAATCATTCATGAACAGATATATAATACACCGACACTTATTAGATATTTAATTGTCGGAATTTTGAAGTATTTAAATAAATACAAAAACTAAAGCACTAATGAAGTATCGAACACAAACAAACATGTTACCGAACCTTCACGAACATAAACGAATGAACACGACCTCTATTCATGTTTGTTCATTTAACTAAACGAACGAAATTTCTTGTTCGTGTTCGTTTGTTTAGTAAACGAACGAACACAAATAAACTTCCCGCCGAACGGTTCACGAACTGTTTGCCAAACGATTGGTTCGTTTGCAGCCCTAGTCTTGATAATATAGGGCATAGCATCTATAATTCCTTGTGCTACTATATGTTGGATGGCACTGTTATCTATTTGGCTTTCGTTATTCTCATTATTCGGGTTTTCCTGATTTACTTCGTTGTCCATCTAGATTGGAAACATTTATCAAGTATTAATTATCATAGAATAAGATGTAATACGAATAATCACACCAACAGATTGACCAAAAACGTCGAACATTGCGACTTTAGTCTTTTCATATATATATATATATATATATATATATATATATATATATATATATATATATATATATATATTTGCATCGGTTACATACTACAAATGAAAATTAAACACACTAGTAGTTATGCATCGATATCTATTTTAGTTGGTTATATATATATATATATATTATTTTATCAAAGTACAAAATTACAGACATATCTAGGCACTATTCTAGGTGTCATGTATCCAATCGTGTATATCTCGCTCAACATGCTTCCATATTAGCTTTTCTCCTATTTGTCGGATTGTATCCCCTTCTTCTACTAACTCATCGCCCCATTGGCGAAGTTCCTGCATATTCTCTTCACTCATAGGAGGTAATGGTACTGGTTCTGGGTCAGGGTATCGAGGTATGGGGTGTCCGTAAGGGTATGGGTTTCTTATTACACTCTGCTTCCACCAGTCGTTGTTCCAAAATGGGTCTAAAGGGTTAAGGTCGGTATACTGAGCTATGGGGTTTGGTGGGGGAATTCTGGGGATCTCATAAGGGTCAACATGTAGGATTGGAAACTGGTCTTCCTGGTTGGGTTCTAGTATTTGTTGGTCTGGGAATAAGGGTAACAGTGGTGGTTCAGCTCTTTGGTTTAGGTTAGAGTCTACTGCTGTAGTGGCTAGCATATGGAAATCTGCCAACTGTCTATCTAGTTCCTCTTCCCACGGTGGTTTATTGACTGTTCGTCCTGAGTTTGTGCATTCACTTCCCTATTAGCTCTGACTAATGCTCTCTATTGTTGTAATTTCTTCATCCTCTTTCTTCTCTCATGTGCTCCCCTATTAAACCATCCTATTTTTTTGGAGGGGAATGGTTCCTCAGACTGTGCCTTAAAGATAAATATCCCTTCCTCAGAATCAGCTGAGTATCCTAAGGGATTTGGCTGAGATGAGGTTCCTTCATCTTTTGGGGAACTAGCTAATTGACGATAACCGTCAGATGTACCCTGCTCACTCATATTGTAAACTAACAAATAGTCAAATAACACAAAACAATAATATACCTAATTACACATAATTTTGTAAATTATTTCCTAACACAGTTTATCTAAAATTTAGATATCAGCGGAACACCTCGTTGGCGTAAACTAGTGGCTGTAGCTCTGAAACCACCTTCTGTCGCAGCCCCCGACCCCTACCCCGGGAGCGGGAGCTGCGAGACTCAGAGCTGGTGGTATCGGTGTTTATTAATATGGCAGTAGAATTTATTCATCAGGATCGTAGTTAGGAAATATTTTTATCAGGGTTAAACACCAAACTTCTATAATAATAAATGGGATAAAACCCAAGTTCATTTGAAAATACATTTGTAGGGATAAACCCAAATTATTGAAAACATAAACTTCGTTTCTTATTTGGTAACTTTTATAGCCACAACTTTAAGCCTTCAGTGCTCTCCAGCTGGCTTCTATTAGCTTCACATTAAGTTACCTGAAACGCATTATAAAAACATTTTATCAACAAGAAATACTGGCGAGTGCATCCCAGTTTAATCAAAAACGTTTAATAATTTTTACAGTAATTGAGAGCATCCACATTTACATTGTTTTATATATATATATTCAATTACTCCTTTGGTACTGTCAATCCTGACTTGTGGTCACGCTACTATTCGCAATAGTAACGATTTTCAAGTAATGTATACAAAACCCCAACATACCGATAGTAATGGTAGAATTACAAATACTCAATTACTTTTAAGTGTAATTTAAAACATTAGAGGGTTGTAAAAAGATTTACAAAAAGAGAATGACTCACATTGCTGATTTAGATGATACTACTATAGCTTCCTGGTAATTCTCCTGGTTATTATCTATTAAAATTAAACAATGCACACGTGTTAGTAAATTACCCTAAATCACATTAACCGTACTACTCGAGACAGAACTCCAATGACTGAGTCAGGCAGAGCCTTGACATGCATTATGGAGTCCTAGATCAATCAGGTGTAACACGAGACAGAACTCCAACGACTGAGTCAGGCAGAGCCTTGACATGCGTTACGGAGCCGTAGATCGATCGTGTAGGGTAACAAATAGGGTTATAATACTTACAACGAGGCAGAGCTTCGCTTTATAGGGGTATTATATCCCGAGTATTATAGCTTTAAAGTTTCATAGGATAGAAAAGAAAATGAACGGTTTCAAATGAGGCCGAGGCCTCCGTTTATAGGCCGGCCGAGGGGCGGCTCGCGGCCAGCGAGGCCCCCCTCCTCTTCTTTCGTGGCCCGCGATGTAGGTAGGCTAGGCCCTGCCTTGTCGAGTCAAAGGTGTAGGTTTTTTGTGTCACCAGACACGTGGCGCAATGCTTTGTCCGACAATCAAAGGGGCTCGCGCCCCGCGATAGACCTAGCCAAGGGGGTCGCGCCCCGCGAGCGACTCCCAGATTTGTTTTTATTTGGTTTTTGTAAATATTAAGGTATTCTAGGCCCGATTCTCGTATACGGGGTATATTTTAGGACGTTTTAGGGTCATGTTAAAGGTTGTAGGAGGGTTATTATAGGTCAGCTTAGGGGGGTTTTTGAGTGTATTGGTTCAAAAATGCTTCAGATTCGATTCAGGCTCGACAAAATTCTGGGTTGGTTCGTGTTCGGTGTTCGGGTCAAGGATCGGTCAACATAAGTCAACAGTGGTCAACCGTAGTCAACGACAGTTAACTCGGTCAACACTTGGTCAACTGAGGTCAAACTCAGTCAACACGACCCGGTAACAAATTTAAGTAGCAAGTGATTTTTTTACGGGATTCTTAGATTTTTAGATTTAGCTAGTTTACGCGACCAAGCTTGAAACAATTTGATTCGATTAGATATTAGAGTTTGTTTGATACATTTGACAAGAATTATATACGTATTGTTTTGTTTGTTGAATTTTGAAAAGATATCGACAACTTTGATTATCGGGGCATCCTAAAAACAGGGGAAACTCTGCCCGATTTTCGTAAAGTTAAATGAGGATAACATTACCGTTTCTCTAAAGATAACAACAGTTTCTGAAGGGGTATGGTCCCAAAAAGCCATGCAGACCTTCTCCCAAGTCGCGTGCAGGACCATACTCCTAAATCAGCAAGATCTTCAATCTCAACCTCGCGCGGGTTACTTCACCAAAGACCGACCTCGCGCGAGGTCTAAGCAAGAAACAACATGAAGATCAGCACTTAACATTCTGATAAGAACCCTCAGCACCTGTAATCCTACGCGAGCTAGTTCTGCGCTCATCAAGGGTCACATAAAAACTGTAGCGCACGATTAATTCAGAAGGTACAAAAGGTACAAGTGACAGATGAAAAGAGCCAATCCGCATCCTCCAGGCTCTGCTCAATCGTGCTCCACGATCGTCTGACGTGAAGGAGACAAAAAGTACCTAAGGACGACTACGTGGCACCAATCAAAGGGCAGAGACACCTATCCCACGATCTCCACTTACCTGCTGATGGCAGAGGGACAATAAGGCCGACGGCAGTGACACGTGGCTCCATTCACGGTGCGGCAGCACCAGAGAACTTCTAGAAGCCACAAACGGTCGACACCAGTGAGGCAAGGAGCATATCCGCTATGTTGTCGCCTTTCGGCCCAAGGCCCATCAGCCCACATCCTCTTACACCTCTCCAGCTATAAATAGAGACCTCAATTCACAGGTTAAACATTCCATTCCCTCTACTCTCACTCTTTACTCACTTTAATCTCCTCAAAGCAGATACTTATTCTCACACCGGAGTCTAGTTAAGAGGGAAACCCCCATATTCCCCTCTTAACGAGCTAACAGTGTTTCTGTTTTGCAGGATTAACTGGTCATTAAGGAGCTCAGGAAACCAAAGAAGATTAATCCTTATGGTTGAAACATAAACCAAACTAATTAACCATCAAATTAGTTCCGTGTTTCTTCATTGGCGCCCACCGGTTTTCTACAAAACACTTTCATCTTCTTTTTTCTGAGTTTTCGTTGTTTTTTCCTTCGATCATGGCTGGTCAAGGAATAATTCCCGAGTTTGGCTTCAGAGCGAACTCTAATGCAGTGTTGGGGGAGGACAATCAAAACGTCCAAGCCCAGCATGTGGAAGAAATCGGTGAAATCGAAGTAACCAATACTGGGGGACCTCGCGCGAGCATCACTCGCATCACTCAAACGGTAACCCTAGGAAACAATGGTGTTGGACCTTCGAATCCAGCTACACCTCAAAACATTTCGGCACTATTAGGGCTACCTGAAGGCGAAACTCCAGCCTTGTGGTATGCCAAGCAAATTGCCACAATTAATGCAGCATATCAATCTCTGAGCGCACAGCAAGCGGTTTTAACGGCAGAACCATCCTTGGTTACGCCTCAAGGCCAGAGTCAGGGGGTGCGCCAGATACCCCCACAACAAACCATCCAAGGAAGAGCTAATAGACCTCCCGCCACGAGAAGACCAAGCGTGCATGACACGCGCGATACACGAGGAGAAACGGAAAGCTATTATGACTACCCGTATAATGTCCAGAGAGGACCAGTTCATAGCCGGCTCACGCCGCGCAACATGAATAACGAGTGGGATGATACAGACCCAAACGACCCAACATGGCAAGATGACGAGGGTTCCTCAGTTTTGAATCGCTTGCAAAGAAATCATGAATACTACAGGCCAAGGCAGCACGTCGGATACAGCGAAGAGGCAGAGCGAGACTTTCGCCTCGCCTATCGACCAGCTGAAGCTACAGAACACTCAAAGTTCATCCCAAAGATTGCTCTGGCACCATTGTCAAAGGAAAAATTGCCTCCAATGGTTGGAAAGTTTAATGGGCTGACTGATCCTGATGATCACGTCAGAGTATTCACAAGCACTGGTTGCATGGGAGGATAGAATATGCCCATGTGGTGCCATCTGTTTATCCAAACTTTCACGGGAGCTGCTCGCGCCTGGTTCGACAGCCTCCCACCAGGAAAGATCAAGTCATGGGTTGATTTCAGAACACAGTTTGTGAACCACTTCAGTCAGCAGAGACGTTACCGGCGTGACACAGCTGAGGTAACGGACATTTGGCGCAGAGAGAACGAAGGTTTAGAAGATTTCATCACTCGCTTTAACAAAGAGTGTTTGGAAATTGGTGGTGTAAGTGAACAACTCATGCGCGCTCACTTCAAGAAAGCCATTCGTTGCGATAGTCTTATCAGGACTATCACAGGAAAAGATGGAATGCCCAAGGAGTGGGATAAACTCATGGAAGCTGTGAAAATCGTTGCGCAAACTGAAGAATCACTGGCCGGTAGTAAGAACGCTTATACTGAAGATCGATTTTCCAAGGGAAGCTCGTGCGACAACAATAGACGGAACAAAGGAAAAAACCCTGGATGGAAAGCCAACCACTCCAGCGGTTATGATGAACGACCTCGTTACAGGGAAGACGCGCGAGACACTATCGATCGCATTGGGACAGGAAGGTAGTCAGGAATGAGAATCAAGAAAAGCACTGGACTCCGCTCATAAAGACACCTAAAGAGGTGCTCATGACGGAGAACCACGATTTTAAGGCGCCCAGGCCTATGACCAACAAGAAGGGGCAAGACCCCAACCTGTACTGTGATTTCCATAAAGATACAGGTCATCTGACAGATGACTGTATCAGTTTAAGGCAGGAAATTGAGAAAGCTTTGAAAAGTGGAAACTGGGTCATCTGGTAAAAAACGTGCGCAAAGAGACACGCCAGATTCAGCGCAAAGATGATGGAAGAGACAAAAAGGTCCGACGCTTGGAAACACACATGGTCAACGGACCAAGATATAGCGCGAGAGATAAAGGCAAGCGACCTTTCGAACCAGCATGGCAAGAGCAACAGGTTATCTTCCCGGTAGTGCGCGGGGGTCCATGCGCAACGGGCCCCGTCGTCATTACCGGAATTATCGGCCATTACGAGACAGAGTACATATTCATTGACCCAGGAAGTACAGCAGATATCATCTATGAGCAATGCTTTAATCAGTTCGACGATGAAGATAAAGCAAGACTTGAGCCAGTCGATTACCCTTTGTCGGGATTCTGCAATGAAATGGTCTTCCCACTAGGCCAAATCAGCTTCCCCCTCACGCTTTCTGACGGGAAGCACTCAAGAACAACAACGGTCAACTTCATGGTGATGCCTGTCAAATCAAGGCATGATGTTTTAATTGGGAGAGAAACTCAAGGTGAACTGAACATGGTAACTTCCACTCCCCACTCAGCCATCAGTTTCCCAACTGAGACGTGAGTGGCAATTATCTATGCAAAGAAAGAAGTAATGTGGGCAGAAGAGATGCGCCCAACCAAAGCGCCAAAGGTCTCAACAACAGAACCAGAAAAATGGGTTTTAAACCGTAAGTACCCAGAGCAAACGGTGACGATTGGCCATGCAATCTCACCAAACATCAGAACGCACCTCAAACAACTCTTGTTTAGGAATATGGATATTTTCGCCTGGACTCCGGCAGACATGACCGGTGTCCCGCGCGACGTTACCGAGCACTGTCTAAACACTTATCCCTCCGTTGAACCAAAAGTACAAAGAAGGCGCAGTTTAGGGGCGGATAAGACCAAAGCAATGAACGAGCAAGTCTGCGAGTTGTTAAAAGCAGGAATCTTAAGAGAGGTGCGATATCAGAGTTGGGTGGCAAACCCCGTAATGGTGGAGAAGTCAAACAAAGGATGGAGAATGTGCGTCGACTATACTGATCTCAACAAGGCATGCCCTAAAGATTGTTACTCTTTGCCTGAGATTGACAAAAAGATAGACTCTCTCACACCATACAGATGGAAGTGCTTCTTAAATTGTTACAAAGGGTACCACCAGGTTCAAATGAAGCTCGAAGACGAAGACAAGATAGCTTTCAGAACCAATCTCAGCATCTTCTGTTATACAAAGATGCCATTCGGTCTCAAGAATGCCGGCGCGACATACCAGCGCCTGATGGATAAAATCTTCGCTGATGATATTGGAAAACACATCGAGGTTTACATCGATGATTTGGTAATCAAGAGTCCCTAAGAGGACCAAATGCTAAAAGATATTGAGAAAACGTTCAACTCGTTGAGAAGTGTGAACTTGAAGTTGAATCCTGCCAAATGTTCCTTTGGTATGGAAGAAGGGAAGTTCTTAGGCTTCATAGTCACAAATGGCGGTTTTAAGGTTAACCCAGAGAAGGTTCAAGCCATAGAGCGGATGCCGTCGCCTCGAACAATCAAAGAAATGCAACGATTGGCCGGCCGTTTAGCCGCGCTCAACCGTTTCCTATCAAATCACGCTGCAAAGTCATATCCTTTTATCAGCACATTGCGCAACTGCGTGAAGAAGCAAGAATTCAAGTGGACTCCCGAGGCAGAAGCCGCATTCCAGCAAATGAAAGAATGTTTGATAAAGCTCCCTACTCTGACCGCGTCGTACGAAAAGGAACCACTCATACTGTACTTATCTTCTTCGGATAAAGCAGTAGGGTCGGTATTGATGGTAGAAAGAAACGGAGTACAAACTCCAATCTATTATGTCAGTAGGGTGCTTACTGATCCAGAAACGAGATATTCAACAATGGAAAAGTTGGTACTGGTGCTGCTTTATGCTTCGAAAAGGCTGCGCAGATACTTTACAGGGCACGTAATCACAGTACTTACCAACTTTCACATCGGCACAATATTGCAAAAACCAGAGACGTCTGGGCGGTTAGCAAAATGGGCGATCGAGCTGGGGGGCCACAACATCTTGTTACTGTACACTGATGGGGTATAAAATGAGGGTCAAGTCTTAGCAGAATTCGTCACAGAAGTCCCAGTGGAAAAAATCAAAGATTGTGAGATTGTCGAGACTCCGGCAAAAGACACATCTAATGAGTTGTGGTTACTGTACACTGATGGGGCATAAAATGAGGACGGCGCAGGAGCAGGTAAATGTGATCGAAGTGGGGCAGCCATCTTGGATGACCCTTATAATTCAATATCTGCAAGAAGGAATACTCCCGGAGAGCAAAGCAGAGGCAAGGAAGATTCAAAACAAGGCCCTGCATTATGAGATGAATGGTGGTATTTTATACCGAAAGTCCTTCTTAGGGCCCTTATTGCGCTGTGTGGACCCCCAAGATGCGAATTACTTGATTAGAGAGATTCACGAAGGGATCTGTGGCATCCATGTAGGCCCACGCATGGTTGTCGCAAAGATTATGAATGCTGGTTATTACTGGCCAGGGATGCATGTCGATGCTCTAAGGGAGTTGTGCAAATGTGACTCATGTCAAAGACACTCCTCGAAAACCCTGCGCCCGAAGAACGATCTCATCCCAGTATCCACTGCTTGGCCTTTCCAGCAGTGGGGAATTGATATGGTGGGACCTTTCCCTGACGCTCCGTGAGCCGTGAAGTTCATAATCGTGGCCATTGATTATTTTACTAAGTGGGTGGAGGCCAAAGCTCTCGCCTAAACTACTGCAATGATGGTGCGTAAGTTTATCTGGGAACATATCATTTGCAGATTTGGTCTCCCACTCAAAATCATCACAGACAACGGTACCAATTTTTCTTCCGAGGATCTTCAAAATTGGATGAAGGAAATGAAGATTGAGCATACTTTCTCCTCCGTCGCGCATCCTCAAGGCAATGGTCAGGTGGAAAGTGTCAACAAAAGTATCGTCGAGGGGATAAAAGCCCGACTGGGCACAAAGAGAAGAGGTTGGGTAGATGAGCTCCCAAGCATCCTGTGGGCTCACCGAACCATGCCGAAGACAAGCACTGGCGAAACTCCTTTTAGCCTAGTATACGGCTCGGAGGCAGTTATCTCAGCTGAAGTTGGACTCCCCTCACCGCGCTTGACAGCAGTCAACACGGTTGATAATGAAGCAGAGCGCCGTCTCGACTTGGATTTACTGGAAGAAAGACGCGAGATTGCGCGTATTAAAGAAGCAAAGTACAAGACACAGCTGGAAAGGTACTATAATGCGAGAGTCCGCATTTGTACCTTCACTCCAGGAGAATATGTCTTCAAAGACAACGAAGCTTCAAATGCTGAACGCCCAGGAAAACTAGCACCCAAATGGGAGGGCCCATACGTGGTGCATGAAGTGCTAGGGAAAGGGGCATACAAATTGCGCACTCTGGATGGATACATCATCTCGCGCACGTGGAATGCACAACAACTGCGCAAATGCTATGTGTAACTACCTTTGGCCTTGCGCCTTTACTTTCTTATGTTGGCCACACGCCTTTCTGATTTCTATATTGGCTAATGCCTTACTTGTTTACGATGTACGTTGGCCTAAGCGCCTGTTTCTCAAATCAATGAAAGCATATGCCTTATGTTTTCTTTTATCATGATGACTTCTACGTTACAAATGCATGTTAAACTTTTGATTAGCACGAAAACACTTCTGTAAATTATGAGCTCTTGAGTTACGCCCCCAAGGTCCTCCGCGAGCATAGCGCGAAACCGGGCAGTTACACTCACACAAGAGCCACACTTACATTTATTCGCGCTAACTTAACCAAAGTTTCTAGCAATAGTGCAATAATTGTGACTGGACAAGAAAAGCAAACGTAAAACATTATATTTAACAAGCGCAAACGCCCAACGATTACATGGAAAAACTAACATATCATCAGTACGAAGCAAAACAAACGCGACCACGCAAACAGTTACATGTAACATCCAAAAACAAGATTACAAGGCACAGCCTATCAACCCTATCTATTCATGACCATCTCCATCACCTTCACCATCATCACCATCATGTTGACCATCACCATCACCACTATCGCCCGCCACCTCCTCTTCATCAGATAATTCAATAGTTACCGGGGGGTCGAGAATGGCCTTTAGACGTTGGCACCAGTCGTCATGCTCTAAGGCCTTTGCCACTAAGTCCATAACAGGCAATGACAGATGATCGTAAGCATTTTCAGCGCGAGCCAACTCGGCATCAGCTTCACTGGTCATAGAGCAATGGCAAGTGTCAAACTCTTGACCAAATACCTCTTCAGCATGCTGCGCACATTCCAGATAACCTCCACAGTGACCAACTGCGCGAGAGGCATCTATTAGAGCAGCAACAGCTCCGTCCAACTCACCAGCGTTTAGGATAGAATTGGCCATCTACACCAAAAGAAACATATGAGAAATCTGGTTTAGCAAATAAAACCTAAGTTAAAACAAAAAAAAGAGGACAATACCATAACTAATCCCCTGCCACGCATCCATTCAGCTTCAGAGACCAGCGTGTCAATAATGCCCTGGGCCTCAGCGTAGTTATTCTGCGCCACATTAAGGGCAGATGAACTTATGGCGCAGGCTTCCTTGGCCTTTTGCTTGGCCTCCTCAGCAGAAGCAGCTTTTCCATTCTTGGCTTCAAGATCAATCTCCAAGGACTCGCTTTTGTCAACTTGTTCTCGCAAGCGACGTTTTAGCTCTGCAATTTCAACATCCTTGGCGGCCAGATCTTTATCCTTACTGGATGTTGTAGCCTTAAACTCATCCTAAAAAAAAATTAGCTCTACAAGCAAAAACACGGGAACAAGAAAGGATAACGCTTTACGCACCTCAGCTTGCTCCTTAGCAGCCTGCATACCCTCGACCTTGCCGGTCAGCTCAGCAACATTGCCCTCGAGCTCAGTAATCTTGGATCTAGCCACATACATGCGCTCGTTGTCTTTCGCACAGATTTTCTTCCATTCAGCACATTCCTTCGCTAGGAGATCTTCCGTAGTACGGAGCTTGCCCCTAAGACCCTCGCGGCCCCATTCCTCTGACTTTCGATCGGCCTCAAACTTTGCCTTCTCTTCAACAAACACAGCTTTCTGCTTCTCAAAATCTTTGGCTTCCCTCACCAAATGATCACGATATTTTTTCCAATCACTTCGCTCCCTAACCATCGTGCGCCACTCGCGCACAATCGGATGGTTAGCGGCGCGAGTATTGGCTTCGCCGACGACGTAAGCCTGATACAACCCATCATGGGTTCGAGCCCTCTGCTGAATAACTTCGCCGGGAGTGAAGGAATTCAGGAACCAGTCACGACAAGCAGCAAACTCCTTAAACATATCCTTCTGCTTTAAACTCCAAGGAGATTGGTGTGGAGCGTTGGCCCGCGACTCCTCGGTATAGGTCTTATAGTAAAGATCACCGACAATATCTTTTGGACCGATAGGAGATTGTGGCACAAACCCTCCAGCACCACCAGAACTAGCGCCACCAGCAGCTGCAGTTCTCTCCTTGTGCGAAGCAGAGTCGGATCCCCCAGTAGAAGCTATTTGCGCGGTCTGAACCGGGGCATCAACTGACATAGTTTTAACGGGTTTCTCTACTTCTGGACCCTTCCCTCTCTCATGAATAGGCTAGTCAAGCCCTGTGACATGGACGACCTCCGGACCCTACGCCTTCTCAGGATTAATGGCAGCAGTGATCTCGGTCTCCTTGGGTTCAGTGAGAGGCTTTTTCAGCAGCCATCTTCTTCTGCACCTCCCTTTCTTGCACAACAATTTTCTCCTTCTCCAGCTCTTTTCCTTTAACAACAGGCTTCTCGCCAAATTTTTGCTTCTCCTTCTCAGACTCTAAACTAGCATTCTTGAAGGGTTTGATAGTAATATTGGTTTTCTTCAACACCGGTTCTTTAGGATCGACGATAGCAACGCCTTTCTTTTCAGGGGTCTTCTTTTTGGCCTCTGCAGAAACGGAATGTTAAAAAGAGATAACAAAGGAACGCAAGGTAAAAGCAAGAAACTAACCAGGAGAAAATCTATAAAGAGAGCGCAAATTGCTCTATTTTCCGATCAGGGGGACTCCACCAGGCTTTGGCACTACCGAAGCACCAACCGCAGCCTCCCTACTCCTCTTTCTAATCAACTTCACAGCAGGCTCCTATGTTTCTTCTTCCTCCTATTCTTCATGTGCGACAGACGAGGGAGTAGCGCCAGCATCTGGGTTGCGAGAACCCGCGCTACCTGAGCTCTTGGAACCAGCAGCTCCAACCTTCTTCTCGCCTATGCGTGACAAACCTTCAAGTGAGTCACTGATAATCACATAATCCTCCAACTTACTCTGGCGAAAGCGAAGGGTACCTTTATCAGCAGCACCAGGTGCTGTGCGGCTGCTACCACCTTTCTTGCTGGTCACATCAGCATCGATGGTGATGACTTTAATCTTCTTGGTTTTCTTCTTCTTCTTCTTCTCTTCCGGGTCAATACCCAAGTCGTGCAGCACACCTGCAAAGATGGTAGACCAGGAACTTAACTCTCCATTGGAAGATCCGACAAACTCCTCGGTGGAAAGATAAATAATCTCTTTCCCAGCAGAAGTCAAAGCGCGCAGGGGTCGAGGGTTAGGAATATGCGCACCTTCGGTTGCGACAGGTGGATCGGCAAAAGCGTCAGCAACTGGATACATAAAATGACCTTTAATCTGGTCATACCAATATTCCTCCCCTGCTCTAAGCGGGCGCACACCCATGGACCCACCAAAGGTGGGGAAGGCAGCTTGGTACAGATGCGCCTCTACACGCGAAATTACATAGATAAGCACAGGTTATAAAACAAGGAGATCAAAGAAATTGAAGAAGTAACTAACCTCTATCATCAAACTTCAAGATTGGAACGTCCTTGCTATTCGCCGGCCACTGGTCACTCATTCGCGCCGCTACCAGGACGTTCTCACCAAACACTCGGTTTGGGGTGGCAGTAAGCTTCAGATACCAATTTTCTTGCTTAGGAATCACCAGATCCTCCTTCAAAATCGGCTCAGACCATGCGCGGAAGGTCATGGCGATCGGTATCACCTCCTCGCGAATAAAAAAGAACTTTGGTTTCCAGTCATGGAAACTCTTAGGAGGGTTCAGAAGTATCTTCTTCGCAGCACCCCGACTGGCGAACGAGTAGAAGCCCATATTTCGGATCAGTTGGTAGAAGACCCTGAACTTTTCCATAGTGGGCTCAATGCCATGGGATCGACAGAGGAACTCGAAGTGTTGAACCTGGACCATCCCAGGAGGACTCATTTGGGAGATATGAAACCCATAAAACTAAAGAATATGGGCCATGAAATTCGTCGCCGGCAACCAGAAGTTTCCCTGATGAAAGAAATCTTCAAACAACGTGATATACCCCGGCGGTGCATCGGCGGCCGTTTAATTTTGACCAGGGTATTTGGCATCCCATTCCGGTGGGAACCGGAAACTCTGTACTATCTGCTCGAAAAGACCTAAATTCCACCTAAGGACGAGAACAGGACCTTCTTCACCGGGAATATCTTCATGATGCTCTTCAGCCATGAATGCGAGTTTCAGCCTTGAAAATTTCGGAAGTTTTGAAGGTGTGATGTAGAATCTTGAAAATTTCGAAAGATTTGAAGATTTAAAGAACTCGAAGAAAAGTAGAGAGGAAAAATGATGGCAGAGGAAGAAAGATGGATCTGCTCTCGCCTTTCATCAGCTATATATACCCATCGCATTTAATGCGATGGGTAAACGTGCTGAGATTACCGCGCGCGTGCCCAATCACAGAACTCAACGTAAGGCGGGATTATCGGAGTGACGGTTACCACGCGCGCGTGGGCCTCACTCTTCCTGACGAAAAGCTGAGGTCAAACTCAGTCAACACGACCCAGTAACAAATTTAAGTAGCAAGTGATTTTTTTAGGGGTTCTTAGATTTTTAGATTTAGCTAGTTTACGCGACCGAGCTTGAAACGATTTGATTCGATTAGATATTAGAGTTCGTTTGATACATCTGACAAGAATTATATACATATTGTTTTCTTTGTTGAATTTTGAAAAGATATCGACAACTTTGATTATCGGGGCATCCTAAAAACAGGGGAAACTCTGCCCGATTTTCGTAAAGATAAATGAGGATAACATTACCGTTTCTCTAAAGATAACAACACTTTCTGAAGGGGTATGGTCCCAAAAAGCCGCAAAGACCTTATCCCAAGTCGCGCGCAAGACCATACTCCTAAATTAGCAAGATCTTCAATCTCAACCTCGCGCGGGTTACTTCACCAAAGACTGACCTCGCGCGAGGTCTAAGCAAGAAATAACATGAAGATCAGCACTTAACATTCTGATAAGAATCCTCAGCACCTGTAATCCTGCGCGAGCTAGTTCCATGCTCATCAAGGGTCACATAAAAACTGTAGCACACGATTAATTCAGAAGGTACAGAAGGTACAAGTGACAGATGAAAAGAGCCAATCCGCATCCTCCAGGCTCTGCTCAATCGTGCTCCATGATCGTCTGACGTGCAGGGGACAAAAAGTACCTAAGGACGACTACGTGGCACCAATAAAAGGGCAGAGACACCTATCCCATGATCTCCACTTACCTGCTGATGGCAGAGGGACAATAAGGCCGACAGCGGTGACACGTGGCTCCATTCACGGTGCGCCAGCACCGGAGAACTTCTAGAAGCCACTAACGGTCGACACTAGTGAGGCAAGGAGCATATCCGCTATGTTGTCGCCTTCCGGCCCAAGGCCCATCAACCCACATCCTCTTACACCTTTCCGGCTATAAATAGACACCTCAGTTCACAGGTTAAACATTCCATTCCCTCTACTCTCACTCTTTACTCACTTTAATCTCCTCAAAGCAGATACTTATTCTCACGTTGGAGTCTGGTTAAGAGGGAAACCCCCATATTCCCCACTTAACGAGCTAACGGTGTTTCTGTTTTGCAGGATTAACCGGCCGTTAAGGAGCTCAGGAAACCAAAGAAGATTAACCCTTATGGTTGAAACATAAACCAAACTAATTAACCATCAAATTAGTTCCGTGTTTCTTCACTTTCATAGAATCGTATGGTTAACGATTCGGTAGAGCTCGGACACGAAGTTTAACTACGTCGTCATACTAGAAAGTTATAAGTATTCCTTCATAGGAATGTCATAGTTGAATGTTAGCTAATTCATGTTCTTTGAATGACACTATGGAATCACGCTAAGCTAGCTTTGCACAAGAACATCAAGGTGAGTTCATAACCCCCACTTTTTACTGTTTTACATTTTTATACTATGTTTTCGGGGGTGGAAAGACATGCAAGGTTTGCAAAATCACACAACATTTTGATAAACGAAAAAACATATTTATAAACCATGTTGCAAATGAATTTCACGAATTTGAATGGTTTACAAAAAGATCATGCTAAACATACCAGTTTTATAAAGACATAAGTGTTCTTTTTCGAAACATGCATGAATTTTAATAACAGAATGACATGGGCTTGGCCCAAGGATATGGGCACAGGCCCAAGGATATGGGCTAGGCCCAATAACTCACACATTATATGTTAACTAGGGTATGGTTAAGCTAGGGAATGAACTGTAGGATCATGGGAGCAAATAAGGTCTCTCTTAAGCGCCACTAATCTTGTATAAGACCGAGGGGCAAGAGTGGTACATCTATCGGGTGTTGCGAGCCCCACTCATGGGTCCTTGTATGGCCCATGTAGTGCTTTTGTTGTTCCAACCGGGTGGACCGGAGGAAATTCGCTAGGGTTGAGTGCTTCCTATGTCGTCACATATATTAATGTCTTAGCTACACATTAATGATCCGGTTAATAGACGCTTACATACCAGTTTTTGATACTCGAATTTTCAAATGTTTTTAAGATTCATTTGATTTAAACTCACAAATACATGGATTTACAAACTTTGGTAACGTTTTTCAACTTATGTATAAGTAAGAGGACGAGTTGGTCCTGCTTACAAAGACTCTTTTGGGCTCGGCGCATTCTCTCTCGTGTAATGCACAAAGACTCTCGTGGGCTAGACTCACAGTTTTCATATAACAAGCAGAGAAAATGATTTTACTATCTTTTCTCAACAACGTTTAAACCGAAGAACAAAAAGATTTGTTTAAAATCTTTTTCAAAATAAACTATGAACTCGCTCAACTTTTCGATGACTTTTTTGCATGTTCTTTCTCAGGTGGCATTCTTCAAACAATGAAACGATTGGAATAGGATAAACCATGGGAATTCGAGTACTTAGTGGGCGTTCATTTATAAAAGTTTTAGCATAAACTGCTTCCGCTGTGAAATGAAGATACTGGTCAAGTCATGCCAGCTCTGATATTTCAGGGTGTGACAGATTGGTAAAAGAGCTTTTGGTTTCAGGGAATTAGGTTTTTGTAGAGATACCTAGGCTCTAACCTCATTTTCCTCTGGGGAACTTAGATTTTTAGGACTTGAATACGTATCGAATGCCTTGGATTCGAATTTGGGTTCCAGCTGTTGCCAAAAACAATGAGTCAATAGTTTGGTTTTAAAAATACACAAGTGTTGTGTTTGGTACACTGTACACGAAACAATTACACACAGAAAGTAAAACTTTGAGAGTTTTGATAACACGCATGTAGGGCCGTTGGAAAACTCTCGACGAGAGCTTATGCGAAATTCATTAAAGGTCCTCATGTAGGAGCCGCGAGTATTAACTCAGGCACACGCTATTATCTATATTATCTATGTTATTTTAATTACCCGAGTAGGCAACCTACGCATAACGAAACGCTAGTGCACGAGTATACATGAAACTCAAATTATACATCAACGGATGTTGGAGCACATCACATTCTACGCGGGACGAAACGCTAGTGCGTGAATACACGTGAGACTTAAACTATACGTCAGCGGACGTCAAAGTATATCACCGATGACTTTCGAGGCAAGGCCTTTGGAAAACATGATTGGACACGACAACGACGATGCTAATCCCATCAGCGGGAGAACTACTGATCGAAAAGCGGTAATTTGCCACGTGATCCTGCAAGCGACACGACTCATGCTGAGGTACGTTAAAACGAGATTTCACAACAATCGATGCTTAGTGTAATGAGACTCACAACTATTGGCATTTCAAAAGAAGCCACATGTCTTCGCAATCCCCCTACTTCATTTATGGCGAATACGCTATGTTTGACATTCCACGGAAATGTCACCTAACAACCGATCCTCACACGAAATTCCAGGTAAAGTCCTCAAATGTCTTTTATTGAAATTCTGATTTTTGCATAATGAGTAGATTCTCCCACTTCTACACCCCCCAAGTGGCCATTGCATCACGAGGATTTCTTTCATGGTAGAGAATACTCATTTGATTATTTTCTTGACAAATTCGTATGTTACACATGCGTTGTTTGCTACGCATGTGGTTTCACTTCGAATGGTTGTTTTATCAACATTTCCTATATTATTTTGCTATACTCAATCTTTGCATTGGGATCTAGATGACCCGTATTATTGCAAAGTGTTGACTCCTTGGTATCGAGTCAACGGAATTCTTGGAAAACTCTTGTTCTTTTGAGTGGTATACATGGTTTTTCGTTGTAACCATGTCAAAACTTTCTTGTTGATACATGAATTCATTGTTGGATTGTGTTTCTACCAAGTTCAATTGATCGAACTTGCTCGTAATATATATTTAATTCAAGATTCCATATGATGGGTTGGGGCCATCATATTCGAAATAGTCCCAACAAGCACTTCATTCGCTTTGAACTATAACAGGCTTGTTTGGTCCTCGACTTCATTGAATCGTTTCTTTGATCACGATCACCTTGTGGTGGCGTTTTCACGAATTTGGAGCTTGCGCTAATCTCGTTTGCACACATCATGTACAGATTTAATTATTTATTTATTTGTTTATTTATATTAAATCCGCTTTGCCGATTTATCATATTAAAGCAATCTTAACACAATCGTGTGTTAAGATAATGGTACACAAATTCATGTCATATTTCGGTGTACCTCTTAACGATTCTTTCAGCATCGATCAAACATTTTGTGATATTTATTGCTCTTTCAGTTTCGATCGAAAAACATTATTTATTTGTGTTATTTTCAATCAAAAATTCTATGAGATTTGTTTGAAACAAACATTTAGATTTACTTTGTTGAACCTTCAGTTGAATTCAAACACGGTGAACTTGTTTGATCTCCACTATTATTGAATTATTTCAATCACTACGACACCTTGTGGTGTCGGTATAAACTTGTAGCTTGGGCCAATCATGATCGAGCATTTCATGCAAAACACAGGTGATACTCGTTCGATCACCGCTATTATTGAATTGTTTCATTCACTACGACACCTTGTGGCATCGGTATAAACTTGTAGCTTGTGCTAATCACGATCAACCGTTGCATGCGAAACTATATATGCTTTTCGTTTGACACATCATTTAAGTAGACTTAATGCAACTATGTATTAAGACGATGATACACCCGGTTCGGATGTATTTCATTTCGGTGTATCCTTGCAACTCAACAATGTCAACACGTTGATTTTATCTTATTCATTTGTTGGTTCAATAGTTGACAAATCATTTCATGATTCCATCTATTTGAGCTTGTTGATTCAAGTTGCAATCATACAACAACCAACGCAAGTTTCCGTTGGTAGGAAATTCGATTGTTCCAAAATTGGTTTCCATATTATGAACGTTCATTTGGAATTCTATTGGTCGAGATTCCTCTTTTGTTGGACCCCCATAAACTTACTCACATTGGTGATAGTATCACTACGCTTCGTTCACTTAACATCGATTTCAGGAACAAACTCCGCTGAACAGTTAAGTTCTTATTGATGCCAAATGTCTTTACATTCATATAATTTGAATATGTTTTGATTCGATTACGTGGTCATTCACTTTGGTATTATTCGGACTTACCTAGGAACGGCTAAACTCTAAGGAGATAACATAGACTAAATTTCGAGGACGAAATTTCTGCAACAAGGGGAGAATGTGACAGCCGGTACTTAACGCCTCTTAATTACGCGATTAACAAACATTTACGGCGATAATAAATAGTGTTTAAGGCACCAATTAACTTAATTAGGCTCTTGGTATGCCTAGGAACGCTTATTGGATGTTACAATGCGCGTATGATGATTTTCGGAAAGGCTGCAGAATGATAAACGAAAACAGACTGACACCGTACAAAATACTGACAATGCCGACAAATACGAAGCTTATATGTATAAGTTAAACATATGAATGCGGTTTGCGGAAATAACACGCTTTCGAATGTCAAAAAAGCGCAAACGTCAACAAAAACGCGACTGTAGGAACGCACCGGTAACGAAACGAAGGCATCGGACAAGCGTATTTCCTTCAAAACTGAAATGTTATGACATATTTAGCTTCATTTTTGAATTTTAATGTTCGCAGTTGAAAACGGATCGAAAAACGGATTTAAAAAGGACAAATGGAACGTTTTATGCATTTTAACGCAACCGACGAAATACGCTTCAGAATATTAATTACCGATGAAATTTTTAGTGTTTAGACTTTAAAATTTCATCTTACGCCATTTTATGACACTCAGGTCCAAAAAGGGCTTTAGAAACATATCGGGCCACGTATATCGCAAGAAGAACCCAAAATATAAATAACTGCCCACCCTTCACTTTCAACACTTTTGAAAACCCTAATACTAACAATCTCAGCCGACACCCCCATGCCCCTCTCATCTCTCAAACTCTGGCGACCGGAGTTGCGTTACTGGCCGACTGACCTCTCGTCTCTCTCTGACAAACACCCCACAACTTAACCTCCTGACCTCTCCCCCTAATCACCTCGGTCTCCCTCTCATTTTCATGATCTGTGAACCACAGGGAGGAGCCGACGGCCAGCGGCGGGTTCGTTTGCCTGGTTCTTCGACCACACATTTACCCGCAACCCCCACCCACACCCACACTCACACCCACGAAACCTCTCTTTCCCTTACAACTCCACCTCCGATGAAACTCGGTGATTTGGGTATGTTGATGGTGGTGTTTACTGTGGAAAATGATCGATGATGAAGATGTTACTGTTGTTAACGGTGTCACAACAAAAGTGGCGGCAGCCGCAATCACCGGCGACGACCGGTTAACCAGAAAATGACGGCGGCGGTGGTGATTAGTCTTACCAACCAAGACCAGCATCAGCCGGCAACCCAAGATTTTCTTTGACGTTTCCCCGGTAAGCTCTAGTCTGCCTCTTTCATTTTTTTCCCGATTCGTTTTAAGTTTCTCCGAAGTGATGCTGGGTGATGACGGCGACAACGATGGTAGATATGTTGGTTCAATTTCGAGCACTGGTCAGCTTGGGATGTTTTTGAGTGTATTAGTTCAGTTTTGGTTCAAAAATGCTTCGGATTCGGTTCAGGCTTAACAAAATTCTGGGTTAGTTCATGTTCGGTGTTCGAGTCAAGGATCGGTCAACATAAGTCAACAACGGTCAACCGTATTCAATGACAGTTAACTCGGTCAACACTTGGTCAACTGAGGTCAAACTCAGTCAACACGACCCAGTAACAAATTTAACTAGCAAGTTATTTTTTTACGCGATTCTTAGATTTTTAGATTTAGTTAGTTTACGCGACAGAGCTCGAACCGATTCGATTAGATATTAGAGTTCGTTTGATACATTTGACAAGAATTATATACATATGGTTTGTTTGTTGAATTTTGAAAAGATATCAACAACTTTGATTATCGGGGCATCCTAAAAACAGGGGAAACTCTGCCTGATTTTTGTAAAAATCCAAAACACAAAACATTACTATATTGTTAAACGACACTTGTTGAAAGCCAAGTCTTTCTTATAGAATAAATGAAAAGACGTATTTATTTTTTTTACGACGCTATAAGTTAACGAAAAACCGATATTTAATTTAAAATAAATATAAGTAGTTATATTTATTTCAAAACGCTGATAATTCGAAATACTGTGAATAATTTCATAAAATAAATATGAAGTTTCTATTTATTTCAAACGTCTCTAAATTCGGAAACCTTTCATAAAATCAATATAAGTATTTATATTCATTTCGAATGCCTAAATGGCATTTGATTCATTACCGAATGATTTGAACACATTATTATCCGCGACGTTTTGATAACAAACAAATGGAGCCGAGCCTAATAAGCAACAACTATATAATTATATTTTATAATTATCCACGAGACCCGACGCTCATATACATATACATTTGCGTTTACCTACATATATATATATATATACACACATATATGTCTACATCTTATAAAACACTACGATGAGTCGTAGTATGATCCTTCAAAGTATCTGACGACTAGTCGGGAAACGAATGAATACATTATACGAGTCTATAGCGTGTGTTATTTTTATTCAAATATTTGATTACATACACATACTACCTTTCGAGACGACTAATATGATTCATAAATATATTTATATTTTTGTATAAATATATATATCCTTAACCTCTCAAACACTAAGTATTCCTAAGACTTAGTAAATATCACCGGCCTTAAATGGGATTAAATGAGGATAACATTACCGTTTCTCTAAAGATAACAACACTTTCATAGAATCGTATGGTTAACGATTCGGTAGAGCTCGGACACATAGTTAAACTACGTCATCATACTAGAAACTTATAGTATTCCTTCGTAGGAATGTCGTAGTTGCATGCTAGCTATTCACGTTCTTGGAACCACACTACGGAATCACGCTAAGCTAGCTTTGCACAGGAACATCAAGGTGAGTTCATAACCCCCACTTTTTACTGTTTTACGTTTTTATAAAATGTTTTCGGGGGTGGAAAGACATGCAAGTTTTGCAAAATCACACCTCATTTTGATAAACGAAAACACATATTTATAAACCATGTTGCAAATGAATTTCATGAATTTGAATGGGTTATGAAAGATCATGCTAAACATACCGGTTTTATAAAGACATAAGCATTCTTTTTCGAAACATGCACGAATTTCATTAACACGAATGATATGGGCTAGGCCCAAGGACATGGGCAGAGGCCCAAGGACATGGGCTCGGCCCAATAACTCACACATTATATGTTAAGTAGGGTATGGTTAAGCTAGGGAATGAACTGTAGGATCATGTGAGCGAATATGGTATCTCTTAAGCGCCATTAATCTTATATAAGACCGAGGGGCAAGAGTGGTAAATCTATTGGGTTTTGCGAGCCCCACTCATGGGTCCTTGTGTGGCTCATGTAGTGCTTTTGTTGTTCCAACCGGGTGGAAATGAGGAAATTCGCTAGGGTTTAGTGCTTCAGATGTCGTCACATATATTAATGTCTTAGCTACACATTAATGATCAGGTTCATAGACTCTAACATACCAATTTTTAATACTCGAAATTTCAAATGTTTTTAAGATTCATTTGATTTAAACTCACAAATACATGGATTTACAAACTTTGGTAACGTTTTTCAACTTATGTATAAGTAAGAGGACGAGTTGGTACTGCTTACAAAGATTCTTTTGGGCTTGACCCATTGTCTCTCATGCAATGCACAAAGACTCTCGTGGGCTAGACTCACAATTTTCATATAACATACCTAGAAAATGATTTTACTATATTTTCTCAACAACTTTTAAACCGGTGAACAAAAAGATTTGTTTAAAATATTTTTCAAAATAAACTATGAACTTGCTCAACTTTTCGTTGACTTTTTCACATGTTCTTTCTCGGGTGTCATTTTTCAAACTACGGAATGGTTGGAATAGGGTAAACCATGGGAATTCGAGTGCTTAGGGGGCATTCATTTATAGAAGTCTTAACATAAACTGCTTCCGCTGTGAAATGAAGATACCAATCCAATCACACCAGCTCTGATATTTTGTGGTGTGACATAAGTTAGTTCTTAAAATACTAAATCTCATATCTTGAATCAATTGAAGTTTGTGTGAAAATTTAAGTGGACTAGTATACTGACAATCTAAGTGAATTTTTTAAAGCTTAAAGTCTATAAAGGTCAACGGTGCTAGTGATATGTCATAAACTGATATGATCCTCTGATGCGAACTCAAACAAAAATATGTCTGTAAATATTTCTTTATTGCATTTCATTATAGAAAAGTCACAAAAAGATTTTGAGTGTGTTTTAGCATAAACTTTGAAAAATACAAAAAGATTTTGTTCTTCTTTGTGTTTCGACAACTGATGTTTGGAAAGCTGAGTTTCAAAATTTAAGTATGCTGAACATGTCTCAGAAAACAAACAAGTTCATTAGTTTGAAACTTGAGGTTTTAAAATGTAAAATTCAAAAACAGTTTGTGAAAGTCTCCAAGGTCATTAATTTGAACTTGGTAGATATTCAGATGATTCAAGGTCATTCAGTTGAACTTGAACATCAGTGAGGGTTTGTGAAGTGAAATTGGATGCTTTGAACATGAAAAATATATAGTTATTTGATAGGGGGAGGCCATGTTATTGGTTTCTGGATTTATATTTTTATATTGTCAAATTTCTGAGCTTAGAGCCAGTTTACCAATCCTGGATATTCTAAAAGCTTTAAATGTCAAAATCTTTGTGTTAAAAGCTAAGCTCCTGAACCTGGATATCTCAAATGTTTTGAATTGTTATAGAATCAATCTTGCAAAGAGCCAGGTTCTCGATCTCAAAATGATTAGAAAGTTTCTCAAGTGCTTTTGAATTGGCATATATTCAGGTAGAGCCAGGTATTTGATCCTAAAAGCTGAAAGTCAGAAGCTTAAAGCAAGGGGGAGCCTGGAGAGAGAGTCTATCGAAAGGAGGAGCTGAAGCAGAACGAAAATTCAAGGGGAGCTGTTAAAGCAAAGGGGAGTCTATGGTGCTGATGATGTTAAAGCTTCATGAAGACTTAGAGAGAAGAAAATGCTACGAGATTCACTACAGCAATATCAAAGGGGGAGTCTGTGAGTGCATATGTCTATTGCTTGCGTCAATAACGTATCGCAGCTGAAACAGATGTTCAAGATAAGGTTCAAAAAAGTCCATTTGTGCTAAGGTTCATCCTTGCTAAGGTCAATCCTTGCTAAGGTGTTTGTATGTTAGAGAGGATGGACTAGCACTATAAATAGAAATGGTGTCTTGATTATTTGTAACTTTTGGTTTGAGAGACAAAACTCTACCAAATTGCTTTCGTGGTTGTAAACTGTTACATCATCAATAGAAAGCAATGTTTAATTACTTTAAACTTGTCTGATCCACTCACGTACTTGGATTCCGCACAAGATACGTGATCTATGCAGTCAATAGAGTTACAGAATCGGTCCTAACATGAATCCACATGGACTATAAGTATGGCAACAGGTTTTCATCTTCTACAATGGGCTATTACCCAAAACGCACGAAATCCTAAATTCCAACTATGGGGGAATTCTAGGAAATAGGCGCCCTGCTGAAGTATTCACGCAGATTGAGGAAATAGCCTAAACCAGCTTTCAATGGTATACACCTTGAAATGCCAAGGCGAAGGCCCCTGGTGCATACAAAGTTGATGAAACCACGTCGCTTCAAGCCCAAATCAAACCTTTAATAAGAAAAATTAAAAGCTTGAAGCGAGTAAGTCAACTTCGGCGGTTGTGGCTTGTAAAGGATGCAGGAGACCACACAAAAACTAGAGTTGCACCCAAGAAGCCAATAACCAGCACGAGGAAGTCAAATTTGTTAACAACAGACGTAGACCACAAGGCCCATTGAGCAACACCTATAACCCAGAATGGTGAAACCACCCAAACTTCAGCTAGAAGGAGCATAATAATAATAATAATAAGAGTAAATTACAAGTTTTGTCCTTTATGTTTGCATCAAATTTCAGGCGCTGTCCTTTGTCTTCAAAATTGACGGGCGGTGTCGTTTATGTCTCTAAATCTTACAAGTTTTGTCCTTTAACCCAAACCAGGTTAGAATTCTCAGTTAAATAATGGCATGTGCAGGGCACATGAGGGTAAAATGGTCAATCCCTGATAAATCATTTAATTCCCCATTAAATTCCTTATTTATAACGAACACCAACCACCAACCCTTCATCATCTCTCTGCAAGCATCAAATTAGGGTTTCTTCAACCTCCAAATGCGTCGTTGATCATGGTCTTTTGCTACTGTGGAAGAGAAGCAATAATACAGACATCATGGACAAGCAAGAATCCTGGTCGTCGTTTTTATGCTTGTCCGGTACAGGTAATCTTTAATCTTCAAAATTAGGGTTCATCGCTTAGATTAGGGGATGTCGTTTGCGATTTTAATGTGTTGATTTGCTCAATTGTAGGGTTCAAATTGTCCATTTATTGGATGGTTCGATCAGCAAAGGTGCCAAAGGTGCATAGATATCATACCTGGATTGCTTAGGGCTAAGAACAAATTGGAATCGGAGAAGATGCAGCTGCAACAACAGAACATGAATCTGGAAGAAGAAAACATGAATCTGCAAGAAGAGAACATGAAAGTTGAAGCAAAGTCTAGAAAATTGAAAAAGTATTTGGTTTTTAGTTGGATCTGTTTTGTGATGTATGTTGTGGCATTCTAGGGTGTTATAGTTGATGTGCAGTATGTGTAAAATGACAAGTTGTAATTTTGAATGACAACATCTAATTTTGTGATGTATCTTATGGCTTTATAGGTTGTTATATGTTATGTGCAGATGAAAAGAAATTGACCATAAAACCTGTAAAATGACCCATTCAAACAAACTGACCAAAAGAAATTGACCCATTCAAACAAACTGACCAAAACCTGTAAAATGACCCATTCAAACAAACCTGTAATGGCCAAAACAAAATGACCCATTCAAACAAAACCTGTAATGTGCAGTATGTGTAAAAGAAATTGACCATCAACTTTAATGACCATAACAAAATGACATAAACAACCTGACCCAAACAAGTAAGTGCAGTGATTGACCTAAACAAAACAAACCAAATCATACCAAAACAAAACAAACCAAGTCAAACAAAATAACTACTTACCATATTATAGCCAAACCTGATTCATGTTCCAAATAGTTCCAAATACTACCAACAAGTCAGAAACATCTAAATAGTAGCAACCCAAAAGACATAAAAAGTTTACCCAAAAGACATAAAACATGTTCACAAACATCTAAAAACTAGCAACCAATAAGTTCAAAAGACATAAAACAGCTTCACTTTGCTGCTGCCTTCCTTTTCTTCCCTGCATTGCCACTCTTGCCTGATTTGCCAGTCTTGACAGCTTCACCTTGACCCTTGCAAGTCCTGGAATTATGTCCAGTCTTCTTACACTTTGAACATGCACCTTTAGTGTGCTTTTTGGACAGCCTTCCTGATTGGGTCATCTCTTCAAGCTCCACAGCAGATCTCTTCCTTAATTTCTTGGGTCTACCAACCTGGGTGTGATGTTTTGGGGGTGTAATCGTTGTAGGAGCATTTACCCTTGTCCATAATGTCCTACCATTGATAGGGTTCACCCTAAAAGAGTACACCTCTTTCCACCTCTCCATTGTATGAACCGGATGTACCCAACTCTCCAAAGCACCCACCCTGCCCCCATTAGCAGCTTTCTCCCAAATTGCAGCCACAGCATGTCTGCATGGCATTCCTATAAAACATATTCAACATTTAGACCAAGATCCAGTTAACAACTACAAAAAATGAATATATAGTTACCTGTTACTTCCCAGGCTCTGCAACTACATGTCCTTGCAGCCAAATTCACTACTCGTGCATGATTTGGCTTTCCACTAACCTGATACAAATCACCCCCATTCTACTGAACATGGTAAGCAGTTGCATCTCTTTTGATCCCTTCAAGAAGTTCTGTTGCCTTGGGTGTAAGCAAGCCTTCACTTTTCTCTATTACGTTCAACACAGTTACTATTCTCCTCATTAGATACTCCCTTATGTATTCAAGGGCTGATATGATAGGCTTGTCCCTGCCTTCTACTATCTTTCCATTGAAAACCTCACACATGTTATTAAGCACAATATCAGACACAGCCCTCCCTGTGCCAAATCAATACATAAATGAACTAATGAATATATAAGTGAACAAATGAATATATAAGTGAAGAAATGAAAAATACCTGAAAAATAAGCCCTTGACCAATGTAAAGGAGGAATCTTTGACAACCATAGATGAGCTTTCTTGTTGAAAGCCTTCAACTCATCCATAGCAATGCCTAATTCTGGGACTGTTGTTGCACAAGCACACTTCCAAAGCTTTTCCTTGTAAAGATCTCCCTTGAAAGTAACTTTCATGTTTTCATGTATGTGGCGAAGACAGTATCGATGCTCAGCACAAGGAAACAGTTTTGAGATTGCAGGAAGTATCCCCTGCACAATTAAAAGACAGTTAACAAAGTAAAACACAGGTGACAAACTAAAGGACAGTTTACAAAGTAAAAGACAGTACCTTCCACATGCTTCTTGGCTATGCACTTAGCCCTATATGCTTTCATTCTTGAAATCCCAACTGAATACCTCCTTTGAAATTGCTCTTGTACAGCCTTAACTGGTATTTCTGGGTTCTCTTCAATCTGCTCTAGCATCTCTTGTGACAGGAACTTCGAAGTACATGCATAATGCTTTCTTGTTGTAATACATGTGTGGTCAGTAATTAGGGTTTTGACCACCCAAGATTCAGCATTTTTTTCTTTTGAAATCAACAAGACCCAAGGACATTGATATTGATGGGGATTTGTCCTATTCCCCCTACCACCCACATTTATATCACCTTTTTGCTGATTGGTCCCTGTGTCTTTATTCTTTTCAACAGAAACCCCCTTCCCCTTTTTTTTCTTACCTTTTTTCCCCTTGTCTTCATTTTTTTCCATCTCTGCACTTTTTTCTTTACCTGTTGCCTGACTGACATGCACCCCATTGTCATCTACCTCAAAGTCTGGTTTTGAGCCTTGACAAACTGCCCTAACCCTGCTGTGATCATCTTTGATAATCTTAATAATCCTTCTAGTTTCAACAGCATGTTTTTTGATCAGCTTTTTAGCAACTTCCTTGCTGCCAAACACCTGCCCAAGGTAAAAGTTTACCAAATTCTCATTTGATCTTCTTATTTGGTGCAACAAATGTTTCCTTGTGCTTGTATGGTTATCATCAGATTCAGAACCACTGTTAAACTTGTCATTATCTAATACATCCCCTTCCATTTCATCATCACCATGCATATGTTCATTAATGTTGTCCTCAACTTCCATATCAACATTAGCCCTATAGTCACTCATGTCCACTTCATGATCACTCATAGTATTCAATTCATCCACTATGTAATCACTATCATTGTCACTAACATCCCTATCATCAGTAACATCCCTATCATCAGTAACATCCCTATCCTCACCAACATCCCTATCATCAGTAACATCCCTATCATCAGTAACATCCCTATCCTCACTAACATCCCTATCATCAGTAACATTCACTTCTGTCTCAACAAATGCTGGACTAACTGGCATCTTACTGCTGGATTCCCCATAGCCAATATTTGCATTTTTCTTCATAGGAACTATAGCATATGGTCCAATTTCATCTATCTCTTCAATGGTGATGCTAGGCCTAGGAGGTTTACTAGGTGAACTGAACAGTTCTTTCATGTTTTTCAAGCCATGCGTGGTGTATACATGGATGACCTTGTGCATTTCAACATACCTAGCCAAGTTCAGACAGTCTTGATCACTGGTTAGGTGTTCAAGACCATCATCTAGGGTTTTTTCAGGATTCAAAAACTGGTAATACATTGGGTTCAAGCTATTATACCCTAACTGATCAAGCATAAGATCGACTTCATGAATGGAAAACTTATCAATATCTATCAAGTCAACATAACTGATCTTGCCTCCTACATATGTGCGTCCCGGAGGTGATGTAAGCCTACCACCATGATGAATGCAAATGCTAAAGAAATTGGGAAAACCATCTGCAAATTTTCAACATTTATGTTATTAATCAACTAATGATCAACAAAAACCACAACATTTTATCCCTAAATCAAAACTAGGGTTTGTAACTTACCATAAAGTTGAACAACATTTTCATTATCAAGATGATCCCTGATATACCAACCTTCTTCATCATTCGACATCGGAATCTTGATCGGAATGTTGATCGTCTTTCACAGTGGCTAAAACCCTAGAAAAGAAAGATGAGGGATGAACGATGTGAAGCAGGTGAATGAATGAGGGCATCTCTTGTTATAATTAAAGGGGGACAGACAAGTGGGATGTGGATTGACCATTTTACCCTCATGTGCCCTGCACATGCCCTTATTTAACTGAGAATTCTAACCTGGTTTGGGTTAAAGGACAAAACTTGTAAGATTTAGAGACATAAAGGACACCGCCTGTCAATTTTGAAGACAAAGGACAGCGCCTGAAATTTGATGCAAACATAAAGGACAAAACTTGTAATTTACTCTAATAATAATAATAATAATAATAATAATAATAATAATAATAATAATAATAATAATAATAACAACAATAGTAATAATAATAATAATAACCAAAGGAACAATTTTCAAAGGAACATGCAACAGTTTACTCCTCGTCCCTAGTATAAAAGTAACATTTCCTCTAAAGATTTATCATGGTTATAAGATACAATCACCCGCCTTTTTCTTAAAAGCTGATAAAAGGTATGGAGAATGCTTTTCTCAGCACAAAGTTGACATACGTATCCAAAGAGCCGCTCTTCAAGCCATCAAATAGCAACTGGGTTAAATGGCAAAGACACTTTTTGAAAGGCCTCAAGGCGCACTTCTAAGCAACACTGAATCTAACCTGAAGGCCAAGGTACATGCAATGACCCTCATAAGCTGGAAGGTTGGTCCCGAAGAACCATACCCTTCACCATCTACCACCAAAATCACTGCCGAAAAAAAGCCTACCCGTTTCACCTACCACTTAATCCATTGAAAACCTCTCTAGCCCCCATCTCCCACTCAACCAACCACTTAAAAAAGCCAAACCACTCCTACTACTCCTCCCACTCGAGAACCAGACAAAACAACCAATAGCCAAATTCAGCCCGAGGAACTCGTCAAAAAAACAATGAGTCCTTTTCCCTGGTCACTGTGTCTAACTGAAAGCCGAAGAACATCGGGAAGTTCACAAGCCAATTTAAACAACCTCATGCAAACCTACCTTTTGTAGAAGTTCTAATCCAAATGCCAAAATATTCTAAATATATGAAAGGTTTCTTGTCTAACAAAAAACAGTTCGAACAATTATGCCATGTAGGCTAGGGGAGGAATGTTGAACGGTCCTGCTCAATAAAATACTACAAAAGCAACACGGCCTAGATAGGTTTACTCTGCCTTGTTCAGTAGGGGGGTTAGCAGTGAAGAATACACTGGCAGACTTGGGGGCAAGTATCAACCTCATGCCCGCCTCCATGTTCACAAGACTAGGGATGGGACATCCAATTCCAATCAAGATGACTATCTAACTCGCAGATCGATTAGTAAAATATCCAGACTGAATAACTGAAAACCTATTGGTCAAGGTAGGTGATTTTGTTTTTCCGCTGATTTTGTCATCTTAGACATGGACAAAGATAAGAAAGTGCCACTCATTTTAGGGAGACCCTTTCTTGCCACTTCACGAGCACTGGTCGATATGAGTGACGGTAAGCTCATGTTGAGGTTCGAAGAAAAAGAAATAAATTTCGGAGCCGGTCAAAGAATGGAGGGTGATTTGTTGCAGTGCGTGGAAGCCATCAATACAAGCTTGGAATACGCCATCAAAAGAAGCAAACTAGTGGGATGCTCAGCATCCTCAAGTGGTATCACGTGATAAAACACGTTTGGTCCAGCCAAAGACCTAAAATGTGGCATGCCATGGCAGCTTACCGTGGATAAATAAACCCAAAAAGAATTTTTGAAAATAAAATTAAGGAAAATCAACATTTTTAAACGAAACCTATGATTGTGATTTATAAGTGCACTAATGAGTGATAAAAGCACCAGAGATAAGCACTTTTAAGATAATCAATTAACATTGTTAAAGTCTTATGTCTAAGTCAGGGTGAATGATAAACTAGGACAAGTTTTGTCACGTCAATATTTAGATAAATAATGATGAATGTACAGGTTTGACAGTTATGTGTCTGAGTTAGATATATCAGGGAATATGTTGTTCCCTGATGATGTTTGTCCGTATTTAGGGTGTTAAACCCAGACATGATTGTTTTCCATATTTATGGTGTTAAACTCTTGTGGAACTGCTTTATTACCCCCAAAATTTAAAAAAATTTTGACAAAAATAAATGTTATTTTTGTAAAAAATTATAACCTGTCTAAAAGTATCTCGCATCAAAAACAAGTTTCAAAAGCTAAAATATCTACAAAATGTTTTTAATTTGTAAATATAAAAAGAAGCTTTTAGGTATAATTAAGTAGACACAATAAAATTTTCTATTACACCAAAATCACACTAAACCTTCCCACCCATTTTCATGTGAGGATTTGAGCCTTATGAGCATACTCCACACACACACACACACACACACACACACACACACACACACACATATATATATATAGGGGACTGCTAAAATGAGAACCACCCCGAGTTGTAAGAACCGTGAGAACTACACCGTGCGGGGCGAGGAGGACCAAATTTTTTTTTCAAAAACGTAGTTGCGTGTATTATAAACACATTTGTAAAATAATTCAAAAAAAAAAAAATATCGTGTGTGTAGTTTTGAGCACCACAAGTTTGTGTTTACGGGTACCGTAAATCTAACCGGAAAATTTACAGGTACCGTAAACACAAACTTGTGGTGCTCAAAACTACACACACGACATTTTTTTTTTAATTTTGTTTTTTACAAATGTGTTTATAATACACACATCTACGTTTATGAAAAAAAATTTGGTCCACCTCAGCCCGAATCAAAAAGTTCTCGCGGTTCTTACAACTCGAGGTGGTTCTTATTTTAGCGCAATTCTATATATATATATATATATATACATATATAGGGTTATGTTCATTTGTGAACAACCCCCTTTATTGTGAACATTGTTGAACTAATTCTAGCCCTTGATTATCAATACACAAGTGTAAACACAAATGTAAATCAATGGCCGGGATTTAATAATGAAAATACACTAGTGTATTTTATGATTTGATGATATAAATCAATGGCCAGAATTAATTCACTCAGTTCACAAATACACTAGGGGGCTGCTAGAATGAGAACCACCACGAGTTGTAAGAACCGCGAGAACCACACCATCCGGGTCGCCGTTTACCATGATTTTTTTTTACAACTAGATGTGTGTATTATAAACACAGCCGTAAAAAAAATTTTAAACGCCGCGGCCGAGGGGGTAGTTTTTTACACCACAAGTTTGGTGTTTTTATTTTTTTTTCTTTTTTCTTTTTTTTACACCAAACTTGTGGTGTAAAAAACTACCCCCTCGGCCGCGGCGTTTAAATTTTTTTTTTTACGGCTGTGTTTATAATACACACATCTAGTTGTAAGAAAAATCATGGTAAACAGCGACCCGGATGGTGTGGTTCTCGCGGTTCTTACAACTCGAGGTGGTTCTTATTTTAGCGCAATTCTATATATATATATATGGTATGGATATTTTGCAAACCCATTTAAGTTGTGCAAACCATGCAAACCCAACCACAACCATCTATTTTTTGAGATCAAGGGCTCAAATTGAATGATGTTACTTTTTTTTAATTAAATCAAGACCCAAAAGCTACTTTATTAAGCAGAAGGGTTTATATGTCAATTTACCTCTAACACTGTTGCACTTTTTGTGTCACATGTTTATGAGATTGTTACATTTTTTGTGTCACGTGTTTCTCACACAGTTGCACTTTTTGCATCAGAAGAGAGAGAATGTGTAACATCTTTCACATGTTTACATTTTTTGGTAACTTCACCTGTGTGAGTGCATAATGTCTATCACTTCCGTCAACCATGTATCGTAGCTGAATCAGATGAAACAAGACTGGTGTTGAACAGAACAAAAGATAAAGAGGATGAGTTATGAAGCACATTCGTACGAATGGGGATTGAGTCCATTCGTACGAACCCACAAGAGTTTATTTGTAACTGTACAAGGTGCATTCGTATGAATGCACATATAGGCCACTCGTACGAACCCACTACCTCTATATATATATATATATGTGTTGGGTCTTGTTCATTTGGATCTTTGAGCATTAGAGAGCCGAAGCCCTGCTCGTTTATTTTCACGGTTTTGTACTGTTAAAGTTTGAATAGAAAACAACTCATAATTACATCTGAGTGTGTAATCCACACACGTATTTGGATTCCGCACATTATACATGTTCGTACGCATTCAACGGTCAAGGAATCGATCCAGGATTCGATTTCACAAGTGGTATCAGAGCGGGTAATTATCTGCACGGATTGAAGACATGAAGAGTGAAGTTGATTCATCAACATCAGAGCTGTATCATCATCTTCTACTCATATTTTCTTCTACTCATCTTCTACTCTTTTTCTTTGAACTTATATCTCAGATCTACAAAGATTTCACGGTTAAAATTGGCTAATTTTGAATATGTTGTGTGAAAAACGTTTTTGAACAATCCTTCAAAGTTTCAGATCAAAATTCTAACAAAATCACCATCAAATCGAAGAAAAACATGGCTGTTTGTGTTCTGACGTGTTCGTTCGGATCCATATAAGTGCATTCGTATGAATCCACTTCATTACATTAGAACGAATTCACTCTTGTCCATTCGTACGAATAGGGATTCAATTTTAAGATCTTAGTATATCAGCTGATTCGTACGAATCCATTCAAGTTCAATGCGTACAAACCCACGATTGCGCATTCGTATGAATCGGGATTTGGTGTGTTTGATTTTCAGATTTATTCAAGTGGTTGATTGTGTGTTTGCAGGTAATCATGGATGAAGAATTTTATAACACATTTTACAACGTGTTTACATCTGAAACAACAACTGAAGCAACACCCGTGACAAAAAACTGTTTCAAATGTGATTTCTGAGAGTTTAAACCATGATAATGTTTACGGAAACCATCAAAAGCCTCTGAAACTAATGAATATCGAAGATTATCACAGGTGGAGTACAATATTTGAAAATTGGGTGAAAGCTTATGCTTACGAAAGTTCGATTATCTTAACTTTTGGGTATGAAAAACCAGTGAACGATCAAAATGTGTTGCTTACAATTAAATAATTTTCTGAAACTGATAAAAAGGACCACTCTAACGAACTAAAAATGGTAACATTGTTGCAACAATCAGTTAGAGAGGATATCTTGTTTTTTACTTCAACATGGTGAAACATCCAAGTCAATGTGGGAAGCATTAAAGCTGAAAGCCGAAGGTAGTAAAGACATCAAGAAAAACAAAATTTCTCTGCTGAAAAAGGAATTCGATCTGTTTGGATGCATGAAAGGAGAAACTGTCAGCCAAATTATTGAAAGATTTTGTCATCTGAAGATCGAATTAGAAAGGTTTGGAATCAACAAAGACAGATAAGAGATTGTTGATAAACTGATTGAGGCGTTATCGCAGATTGATGATTGGAAAACATTTGTGATTGTGTTGAAGAATGATGCTAAGTTTGATGAGCTCGCATTGGATGGTCTGATTGAAAAACTTGAAAGTTATGATCTAGAATTACAAAAGTAAAACAAAATAACTAGTTCAAGTTACCAGCAAGATGTTGATTTATACTACCGACGAAGTGTGCTGCTAAACAATCAGTCAAAAGGTTGGTACATCTTTTAGTACTGACAATGCTGGTGATTCATCAATGAACAAATCTCCAAGTTGTGATCCGGGATATCATTCATCATCTTCATCATCTAAATCCAATCCGAATCAAAACTAGAAAGAATCTCCACATTTGGATACTGATTTCACTAAACAGCACATGAGTTTCTAAGCTTCTGTTATGGAATCATATGAAGGTGTGATTGTAGGGAAGATAGGTAATCCAAACAAGACAAAGGAAGACTACGAACAGGTAGATTCGGAAGAAATAGAGCTAATGGATATTCGCTAGTGTGTGGCAAGCGTCATCAGGAGGGCTCAACGATTCATGGAGATCACTGGTAGAAAATGTCTAGAAGGCCCTGACATGATGATGTGTGCAAAATGCAACATATAAATTACATCAAATGAGGCATAAAACTAACCCTTTTTTAGTACTAATGTTGGAAAAAGTGTGCTTTTGTCTTCCTTTTGAATTTGCAGGACCAAATGAGCTTAAACGAGCAAAAGGAACAAATAAATAGCAAAAACCAACATAAATACAAAGAAAAGGAATAAACGTGACATGCCCGACCCCTCGACAGCATCTCCAAAAGCAAAAACAAGAAATAGAAGGCTGACCACGGCCCGTGCCTACTGGACACGGGGGCGTGGTCAGATATCTGCAGAAAGGACAAAGTTGTGGAAGCTTCTACGCCCACCACGGGGGCGTGCCCAGCTCAGCACGGGGCGTGGTCAACGCTAAGATACACAAAACCTTGCAAAATCTTGGTAGTACAGATACACTTCTGCCCACGGGGCTGTGCCCAGCGAACACGGGCCGTGTGGTGCCCAATGCTGACAAAAGCAATTAATGAAAAAAGAGAAAGGGATGGCCACGAGGGCGTGTCTGCTGGACACGGGGCCGTGGCCAAGCTTCTGTGTAGGCTATAAATAGGGGTGCTTGGTTCACTTCAAAGGTATCACTTGGCAAACCACTACTCTCCCACTTTGCCACCACTCTACCACCACTACACCACCAACACCCACCACCATCATCCATCATCCACCTTTAGAGTGTGTAGTAGTCTCGGGATCCAAGATTGATAGTAAGATTCTTGTCAATCAAAGGCCATGTTTGGCTAAGTCTCTTACATCACTTGGTGAAGATAAGTCTTTAATGTATTACTTTTAATTACTAATCTTTTCGCACTTTTTATTTGGTTTTGTATTAATGACTTTAATAAGTAGTTTCTTATGTTGAAGGTGAAACTTCTTTATCATTTGTCTGTGGTGTCTTGGCATTACTTTACTGTCTATATAAAGTAAAAGATTTACACCATTCATATCTCTACGGTCTATATAGAGATATGTTGGCTACCTGGTCGAGGGTTAAGGGAATGGTTTAGTAAGGTTCTTGCCTTTTTTAGTGTATAGATCCTGCAAGGACCTGGGTCAAGCTTACTAGGACCTCCGTCAGTACCCACTGGTATTGGATGGCAGGGGTGCGTATGGCTTGATCCCCTCATATGTAAACTACTATTAATACATTAAACCGGCTACTTGGGATTGTATCCCTGCTGACTCAAACCACTTAGCCGAGGGTAACGTCACCTTCAAAAGTGTAGATCCCAAAACGTATCCGGATCACAGTGGTTGGTTGTTTTAACCCACAACACCTATTGATTAGGTGTTTGAGTTATGTAAAGTCAAGAAGAAACAAAGATGAAGGTGAAGCTAATGGATTAATGAATACAACAAGTGTTGTATTGAATCCAAACAATAAGATATAACAATAAACAACCTTGGATATCAGATTTGAGCACTAGATCAACAAGAGATGGTAACAACACTAATATTCATCAAAGAGCCAAAAGCTTGGCTAGGTTACAATGCTTGGGGTATTTATAGTGAACTCCTGACTTGCCAGCAAATTTATAAATTTGCTGGAATCTTAACTACACCAAGTCAGGATTCCTATTTCTAGAGAATTACAAAATAAGCCCCTATACATTCAAAATAGCTACAAACTACTATTAAACTAATCCAACACAAGTATCAACGATCTCATAAGCTCTAACAATATCCCCCCTAGATCGTTGCATACTTGTCTTTTCATTCTTCGGTAGTTGCCGGTGGATTCTCAGTAGCTTGCTTCTCGGGCTCTGTTGGATTTTCTTCAATAGCTACTGTTTCCGGTGGTGCCACGGTCTCGGTCTGTGCTTCCGGAGTTTCTTGAGTAACATTAGCTTCACACGTTGGTTGGTCCTCCTTAGCGACCTCATATGTGGATGAGGCCGGAGGTGTTGATGTTGTTTGTGAGGTTGTGGTAGGTTCAGTTGCTGAAGCAGAACTTCCTTCCTTCGTTCGCTCATGCTTCTTTTTCTTCCTCGCTTCTTTCTTCTTTTGATCCTTTTCCTTTCTCCTTTCCATTTTGTCAACCATATCCAGCATATCTCTTTTTAGCCTCCATGCTCGCTCCACCGCTCTCGAAAATAACGCCGCCTCCTCCAAATTTGCATTTCCTGCGCCTACGTTTATGCGGCTGGCATTTAGTATTGTCAAATCAGAGAGCCCAAACATGAAGACATCCATTGGATCCAGAATACGGATATCTTCATTTTCATTTGATCTGATAACAGCTTCACTGGTTTGACTGTCATAGAACCATTTCTTGAAGTTTGTGAGAGCAACAGGGACTTCTTCTGGGAGTTTGATCCGAGTGACAACTTTAGCTGGGTTGATTACCCACGTCACCTACCCTTTTCCAGTAACTGGATCGATTGTTGTTTTGGACACTCTGCGCCTTGGTCGCTGAGGAGTGTGATTCTGGAAACCTTTGTTACATTCTTTGGCGATTATTCGTTCAAAGTCTCTTCCTATACCTCTTTCTTCGTGATTCAGTAAGTCTAGACGCCCAAGTTCCCTGAGATCCCATCTCGGAAGTGTGAATAGATCAAATCCAGTTTCAAAGTACTGAATTACTCCACCGCGTCTTTTCACTACGAACATTCCTCTAAGATTATCATACTTCCAACTGACAATCTTATCAGTAGCCTCAGATTTTTCAACTTTGATAACTTGATGAAAATCAGGAAGTCGTTCTCTTTCCTTTTTGAACCATTCCGGGTGCTCGGGGGCGAATGTTTTTCCATTTGCTTGCTCGTATAGAACTTCATCCTCAAGCCCCCATTCAATGAACTTTGATGGCATATCTTCCCGATCTACCGCTTCTTCCTCACTTTCATCACCTTCCGATACTTTGTCAACTGACTCTAACCGCCTCTTCTTTGCTTCAGCTTCTTTTTCTTTTCGAGAAGTTTCTTCTTCAATAAAAGCATCGAGGTCAAAGATTTCGTCAAACGTGAATATTGGCTCGATTTTCATTTTCTCACACATCCCTCGCATCATCCTGTACATTTTCTCCAGCCCTACTTGCTGGAATCTGATAAATTTGGACTGCTTAGCCATGTACGCAGTCATATCTTTGTTTTTCTTCCTCTGGTCTTTAAGCTTTTCCCTGAGGATGTTGGTATCATTCACTTGATTTTTCAATAAGCAGATTTCTTTTGCCACTGAAGGCCCGGAGTCTTTGATTAACTTCTCGTACAGGTCTTGGAAGGGGCGAACCCTTTGCGGAGGAACCGGAGGCCTTGAAATCCTTGTAGGCTTTACTGGAGACACATTTGATGGGCCTTGACTTGCTTGGATTTCATCGGGATCGACAAGTATGGCGTCAACAAATTCATTCATTGTTTGAATTTCTTCAGGTATCGTTTCGGGCCTTTCAGTGGGAGATATTTCTTTACGCTTTAAACTCTTCTCTCTTTTCTCCTTCTCTTGCAGAACGTGAATTGCTTTCAGATCTTTGATGTGTTGGCGGTGCTGCTCTTCAGATTCAGCTGCCCTTATGCTTGCACCCATGAAACGTTCAGAGCTTTCTGTTGTCTTTTTCTTCTTGGGCGGTTCCCCTTCAGCAGGTTGTTTTTCTTTTCTTTTCCCTTTACTACGTTCTTCTCTTGCAGCTGCTTCGGCTTGAGCCTGAGCAGCCTTCTGCTGTTTCTCTCTTACTCCCTCTTTGTACTTCTGATAAGCTGCCTTGACAATTGGTAATCTTTCTGCTCGGTACATCCAATCATGCAGCAACACCCATTCATTGGTCTTTATTTCAGTATACTGTCGGCTGGTAGGGACATGAAACTTGTAAACATTTCCATCATTCGGGAGATCCTTGTGTTGATCGTTGATAAGCATTTGAATGAATCTAGGGTACATCGCCCACGTAGCTCCGTTTGCATTTTCACGCATGTAGTTGAATATTAAGCCCGAGAAGTTGAACTTCTGATTTAGGCATAAATTCAACATGGCCGCCGGCCATTCCAGGTTCAATCCATCATATCCACCTTTTCGATGAGCTAAACTCATAGAGATCACATGAACAATGAATCTCCAATCTCGGGTGAGTCCATCTCTCTTGATTTCTTTCTTACTGCGGAAATCTCCAGCATACCCCATTCCTTTAAAACCATCGAGGATATCATCTTGACGGATCCTGATCACTGTCTTGGAACTTTAAAACTCGGCGAATCCTGTCTTCAGTCACCTCCACTCTCTTGTTGCGAACGGTTGATACTATCCCTGGTTTGTTGTTGATGGATTCTAACTTCACGTTTTGCCAGAAGTCTTGAATGTGTATGGGATAGACTGTAACGGATGTCTCCACAGCGTGTCCGATCCTGCTGGTACGCACCCATCTGGTTACATCTTCAAAATTAGTAGGCACTTCATCTAGATTTATGCTTTGATTGTGCTTAAGCGTTTTATCCCATTCCAGATTCTTCACCATACTGCACATTACACGGAAAACGAGGCAAGTTAGAATGGGTAATTACACGATAAACTGTGCATAGAATAGAATTTACAAGAAATATACAGAATTATATTACATATTTAATTAAAAACAAAATAAAACTATAATTTCGCTGTCAGATCAACCATTTTCATCGCTGATGCTGGTTATCGGGTTCAGCCACTAGATCAATAAGCGAAGATTGATCATCGCTGACTTCGCTAACTGATCAGACCCCGATTAACTTTGCTATGTTCGCTAGAGATCTGATGCAATACAGTTTGATCATGTTCACTTGTTTTCAAGGATAATTTCGCTGGCGAATATAGCGATGACGACGTTTCTTTTCCGGAAACGGTTTACCAGCGAATACAACAATCTAAATCGCTACACGAGCGAAATAGATAGTTTGCTGGTTGCTCGAACTCGCGTTCGAGACTTTTGAGTTTCCCAAGTAAATTCGCTATATTCGCTGACATCATGTTTATTTCGCTGTATTCAAAAATTTCATATAAAACCCTTTTAAAACCCTCTTAGCTGTTCATATCCCACCGATCATACATTAGATTGCTCATATCTGAAATTATACAGACGTTTTGATGACTGATTCATCTTGGTTTTAACACTTATATCCTATAACATGAATCTAAGATCTGTAATTGCATCAAGAACAACCCGAAAACCCATATAATTTCAAGACCCAAAACCCACAATATATTAATCAATCATAACCGAAAGATCAGAGAATGTTACGAACCAAGAAATGAGAATCGTGATTTCGTGAAGGAGATTACCTGATATTCTTGATAGGATATGAATTTTGTGTTGAGTTTATGAACAAATCGGAGATTCAGTGATAGAGAAGATGAAGTGACCGGCGTTAAGAGGTTTTGAAGATGATTTTGAAATTTTAACTGTTGGTAAAAAAACGTATATATATGTACGAATTAGGATAACCAGCGAACCTATAAGTTCGCTGGTATCTTAATTTCGCCGCCGTTTTCACCTTTTCAAACAGTTTGTATTTTTGCTTGATGATTTCAAATTTTCTCGAAAGACGTACCCATTTTTTTGATTAAAAAGCTGTTTATTTCGAAATATTTACAATAATGCTAAAAATTTGGCCATTTTGACTCCGAACTTCAAATTTCTTGCTTTGGGAGGATTCATTTAGCGCAAATTTTCTTGAAATATCTGACGCTTACCGAGCTTACCTGCAGAGAATCATACTGCCAACACTCGCCAAATTCTTTATATATCATTATTATTATTATGTTACTAACCAGGGCACAAGAAAAACTGTCAGTATGTTTGTCCGCTTAAATCCATGCATCCTTCTTTCAACATACCTTCGGAGAGCGTGTTTATCATGTTTTCAGTAATATTGACAAGTCTTCGATGGCCCCCACACAAGCTATTGAAAATAGAATCATTACGCCCTCGTGAGTCCCACATCAGGACATACCCCCGCGATCAAGGTATGCACAAAGATTCCTCATAACGGGTGAGTATATTGGCTTCATTCTCTTCAACGATAGAACGGAGATCAGGTCTGTACTTTCGTACAACAGAGATCCCAAGAGCTATCGAGGGCTGAGACAGACAGTTCGGCTAACAGGTCAGTACCATCGTACAACAGAGTTGCCAAACTAATCTATCAAAGGATTCTGGCCAAAAATGGCGCTTATTATGGATTTTGGCCAAAAATGGCGCTTATTAGAAAGGGTTTGGCCTCCCTTTTTTTTAAGGCACTTATTATTAAAAGAATATCATAGCGTCCAGGTCAGCATGTATCTGGATGCAGCAGAAGAACGACTATGATATCCTCCGAATGAAATACCAATATAAAGACCCGAAATCTCGGACTTTGGCAATCTGTCAACACAAGATTTAAGACCATTAAGCCATATGCCGCAACGTGTTACCCACTGAGATGCGTAATGTCTGAGAAAAGCCAGAATTCTTGTGTAGACATTATGTTTTGCTCCCTAACAGCAGTTTACTCGTTGGTGTTGCTGAATCTACCGATATGTCGTTGCTTGGTACCCCGATTTCTTTTTGTTTTCTGTGATAGCAAGAAATGACAGAGTGTTAGCAATTTTCTATCACTTCCTCTCGCAGGAGTCAGATATAAGCAAGCGTTTGGATTTTCTGAATATATCCCCCCTAAAATCTTTATTTTTGTGAGTCCATTTTCCCGAAAATAAAATTTTAATAAGAAAATCTTTTTGGTGAGCAACGCTTTCCGATACTTGTTTTACTTTCAACAAACTTTTTTTTTTTTTTAACAACACAAGATTCATTTCCAGTCAAGGAAATTGACCATTTCCAACCAGGTTACCAACTGGTTGAAACGAGTTTTGTCGAAAGCTTTCGTGAAGATGTCGGCCCGTTGCTGCGTTGTATCCACCGGCACCACTTGAATATATCCCTTTTCATAAGCATCTCGAATTGCGTGAATACGAATTTAGATGTGCTTTATTCTTGAGTGGTGTATGGGGTTCTTCACAATTCCTAGACACGCTTCATTGTCGATGAATATAGGAGTCTTCATGATGTTGATTCCGTAATCCAGCAACTGATTTTGTATCCAAAGAACTTGTGAACAGCAACTGTAGGCCGCGGTGTATTGTGCTTGAGCGGTTGATGTGGAGACTGTTGTTTGCTTCTTGCTCTGCCATGAAATCAAGCGGTTTCCCAAGAATTGACATCCTCCTGATACAGACCTGCGATCTACTTTACAACCTGCATGATCACTGTCAGAATATGCAATTAAATCAAAATTACTATCTTTAGGATACCAGAGCCCTAGTTTCGGAGTTCCTTTGAGATAACGGAAGATGCGCTTTACAGCAATTTCATGGGATTCCTTGGGAATTGTTTGGAAACGAGCACAAAGACAAACTGCCCACATGATGTCTGGTCTACTGGCCGTCAAGTACATCAGGGAACCGATCATTGAGCGATAAAAGGATTTGTTTACTGGCTTTCCCTGAGGATCTAGAGTGAGTTCTGTTTGAGAGGCGAATGGCGTGCTTGCAACTTTACAATCGTTCATGTTGTACTTCGTGAGAATGTCTCGAATGTACTTTGCTTGATGAATAAGAATCCCATCCGCCTTTTGCTTCACTTCTAGCCCCAAGAAGAAATTCAGCTCTCCCATCATGCTCATCTCGAATTTCGCCTTCATGACAGTTTCGAATTCTCTGCACAGAGCTTCGTTGGTTGACCCAAAGATGATATCATCGACATAGATTTGCACGAGCATTACATCCTCTCCGATCTTTTTGTTAAATAAAGTCATGTCGATCTTCCCTCTGGTATATCCACATTCCAACAAATAAGTGGACAAGGTCTCGTACCAAGCGCGTGGAGCTTGATGAAGACCATAAAGTGCTTTATCTAGCTTGAAGTAACGACCTGGAAAGTGTGGATCTTCGAACCCTAGAGGCTGACATACGTAAACTTCTTCCTTTACTTTCCCGTACAGAAACGCACTTTTAACATCCATTTGAAAAACTTTGAAGTTTCTATATGAGGCGTATGCCAGGAATATTCTGATTGCCTCCAATCGTGCGACTGGAGCAAAGACTTCTTCGTAGTCAATCCCTTCTTCTTGACGAAAACCCTGTACGACCAATCTGGCCTTGTTCTTGATCACCACTCCACGATCATCCATCTTGTTTCGAAAGACCCATTTAGTGCCAATTGGGAACTTTCCTTCAGGTAAATCTACTAGTTCCCAAACTTTAAGTTTCCTGAACTGAGACAGCTCTTCTTGCATTGCCTGAACCCAACTGGAGTCTTGAATAGCGTCTTCGATGTCATGTGGAACTGATTGCGATAGAAAAGCTGCGAAGAGTCCTTTGTTGATGCTAGACGACTGCCCGCGTGTACGTACTCCTTCTTCTACAGCGCCGATGACGTTTTCAAGAGGATGATTTCTATTTGTCTTGTATCCGGCATTTGTCAGAGATTCAATCTGCTGCGGAAGGTTGGTGAAGTGTTCGTCTACGTAAATCACTGGTGGATCATCTTCTTGAGTTGGCTCATTCACATTCGCCTGTGAAGAAGAAGCACCATTGTCTTGGGTGTTCTCAGACGAAGTGTCACCAGTTGTTTCATTTACAGCCAGAATAGGATCAGCGGATGATGGGGATAAGCGGGTGGTGAAAGGAGTCAAGCCAATGTCAGACGAGTCAAACAATGGTTCAACTTGAGTGTCTTCGACTGGTTCATGGTCTGGTACAATCTCCGGAATTTCAAAGTTGTTGAAGATCACTCCCACATCATAGAACCAATCAGGAGTACTTCCGGTGTTGGTGTAATTTCCTTCTTGAAAGTCAACGTAGTAAGATTCAATTACCATCTTCGTTCGTTTGTTGTAAACACGGTAAGCCTTCTGTGTGGATGAATACCCCATAAAGTAGCAGATATCGCCCACTGCTTCAAACTTTACGAGATTTTCTTGAGTGTTTAAAAGAGTGCACGAACATCCGAATGGTTTGAAGAAATCTATAAGTGGCTTTCTTTTGAAGAGAAGCTCATATGCTGTCTTTCCATGAGGTTTCATGATGAGCACCCTGTTTAGAACGTAGCATGCCGTATTAACTGCTTCTGCCCAGAAGATAATTGGAAGCTTGGAGTCCACCAGCATAGTTCTTGCAGCTTCGATCAGCGTTCTATTCTTGCGTTCAGCAACTCCATTTTGTTGGGGAGTTCTGGCTGCACTATATTGAAGATGAATTCCTTTTTCTGCACAGAATGATATGAAGGTCTGATTTTTGAACTCGGACCCGTTGTCACTTCTGATAGACTTTTCAGCTTGGTCACGTTCTCAATCAGGGGAATGAATGATTTTAACACTTCAGCTGTCTCGCTCTTTGCTTCAAGAAAATATACCCATGAAAACCGAGAGTAATCATCTGTTACAACCAAACAATAAGAGCTTTTAGCAAGACTTTTAACACTGATAGGACCGAAAAGATCCATGTGCAACAATTGAAGTGGTGCAGAAATCGTGTTCACTGCTTTGGACTTGTGTGGTTTCTTATGCTGCTTTCCCTGGGCGCATGCAATACATTTTTCAGAAAATGGAAATTCTTTAATTGGAAGACCTCTAACTAAGTTTAACTTAGAGATTTTGTTCATATTTTTGAAATTAACATGGCCCAGTCGTCTATGCCAAAGCAGTGACTCCGATTCTGAAGCTTTGGAGATTAAGCATGTCAAGTTGTCATTTGTCTTGGCATTTTTCATGTTGAGCACGTATGTGTTGTTCTGTCTTGGAGCAGTGAGCATGATCATTTCTGCAGGAACAACATAACCGGGCTTTAGGAACAAGCATTCCATATCATTGAAGAGCACTGAGATTCCTTTATCGCAGACTTGAGAGACACCCATGAGATTATAGCACAGCTCAGGAACATAGTTGACATTCTCTAACGTGAGGGCTTCGGACACCACATCTCCTACTCCAATAATCTTTCCTCCCTTTTCGTCGCCAGCAAAAGACACGAAATCACCATCAATAAAGCGGAAGTTTTTCAGCAGTTCCTTCAATCCAGTCATGTGTCTTGAACATCCGCTGTCGACGTGCCAGATGTATTCCATGAGCATTCGAAGCCATTTCTGGAGTTTATTCTGATATTCACAAATATACAAATATACAAATTAGTTTGATTTGGGGACCCATATCTGCTTCATTTCAAATCTATCATGGTTTTGACCAATTTTGACCTCTTTTTGTTTCCAAAGATATGCAATTGACTCAACCAGATTTTTAACAGATTTCTTAAGATAATTTAGTTGATGTGTGACGTTTGTAATAAAATCATGCTCTGGTTTAGGAAACTTTTGGGTTTTACAATGTTTCGCTGTATGTCCTAAATGACCACAGCGAAAGCATCTTTTATGTCTGGGTCTTTTGGTGTGAGAAGATGATGTATGTGATGAGAGTCTTGAGCTTTCTGCTTTCTTCATTTTCTTGTCCACTCTGCTTTCATCTTCTTGATGTTCTTCATCACTGTCTGAATCGAGTAAGCTTTCAGACGTGTTGTCCTCGCTCGAACTTTGTTCTTCACTTGCTTCATAACTTGAACACTCGAAGCTTTCATCACTAGTTGGTTGATCTTCAGTTGAACTTTCTGATGTTTGTTCGTCTTCTGTGGTGGTGACGCTTGAATCTTCATTATCTTGGTTTTCAGTGACGCTCCTTTCTAATTCTGTCATACCTGTTCTAGAAGGAATAAATTCGGGAATTTCCTTTGTAAGGAATTTTCCAAAGCTATTCCTTTTTAATTCTGGCACAAATACAGGAGATTCACAAGCAACTTTATCATCACAACACGCATAATTTAAATCATGACAATCAGACACATAAGGTTCACGATCACAGGTCTCAAATGTAGGCACATGGCCCTTTCAGTCATCCAAGGATTTAAATTTAGGCACTTGGCCATTACAGTCATCCATCCTACTTAAATTATTACATTCATCCTTAACATTGTTTTTCTTAGAACAATTCCAGACGAACCAGTTAACGGTGGAATAACTGTCGCCTGAATATCCAATTCCTATTTTTGACCCGCCGCAGTCTCCATCCTCATCGCACACATCTTCTTTACACTCAATGGGACCTGCATTGCTTTTAGAACAGTTAGCGGTTGTCTCATTTTCATAAAATTTATTTTGTTCAACTGAGGCCTTTTCATTTATGAGATCATTTTCGGGATGAGGAGTCGGCATAGGCACGTAGTTTTTGCTGTGAGGTGGAAAGAAGAGTTTTCTTTCATTTCCGTGCCTATCCTTATATCCAATCCCGTCTTTCACAAACGTTGGTCGTTGGCAATTTTTAATGTCAGTAAAGGCCTTTTGACTGACATTCCATTTATCTATTATAATTTGAAGTTTGTTCTTTTCGTTCAAAGCTTTTTCTAATCTTTCTGTAAGATCATTAATGATAAAATCTTTTCTAAACACAAATTCTTTAAGGGTTTGCATTTCAGCCAAAGTTGAGTTCAACTTTCTCTGATATGCAGCCTCGTTCTGTTTAAGCTCGTTGTTAAATTTTAAAGCTTTGTCTTTTTGCCTTTCAAATTCCAGGTTTAAGAATTTGTAATGTGCCACGACATCAACGCATGCTGGTGAGCATAATTTTTCTTTAAAACTAAGTGGAATACTATTTACCAAGTCCTTGTCAGCCTTTTCTTTTGATGAGTCTGCTTTCATGGCTGCTGCTTGGACCTTATCCTTGCCTTTCTCAGATGTTTCTTTAGCAACATGCTTTTCTGCTTGATCACAAGTCTCCACAGAAGTAAGAATGCTTTTCAATCCCTTGTCAGCAGCATTGTCTCCAGTCGGAATTCCAGCTGTCTGCTTCTCGAACTGCCTGGCAGATGATTCACCTGAAATCTTGGCCATCAGGGCTTTGTTAACTTGCTCCTTTGCTTCAGTGATTTCTTCACCCCAATCATAGTCTTCAACGACTAAAGCTTTTGGCGTGCTGGGAGACGCATTGTTTTTGTTCTCTTCAACTGTGATTTGCTTAACAGCAGGAGTAGTTTCACTGTTTCCTTCTTTCAACAGAGGACAATCGCGCTTGAAGTGTCCTAGATTCTTGCAGTTGTAGCACCTCAGCTTAGATTTGTCAAAGCCAGCTTTTCCAAGACCCAAACGCTTGCATGTCTTGTCTTGAAATTTCTTTCACCTCAAAGTGATCATGGCCATTTGCCATTTCAGATCCATTTCTTCCATATCATCTGGATCAACCTGATACATGTCTTCAGCAGTGAACATCTCCTTTTTCAGTTCCCCAGACATTAGGGCTTCGTAGCTGCTCAAAAATGTGTTGAAGAGTGCCACATTTTCAGTGGATACTTTCAACGCTTGAGTGTCAACAGTGATGGTCTTCTCAACAAGTTGTGGGGCTTTTGATGCGCTTGCGGAAGCGTTCGCGTAAATTAAGTCAGAAGCTTGTGGAGTGATGCCCCCTGAAGCGAGAAATGCCACATTCTTCAATCCAGCTGAAGGTTGAGTTGACTTAGGTTGATATCCAGCAGTGTTCATCTCTCTTTTGTTAACATCCATTTCAAAGGCTCTTAGGGTGTTGATCAGATCTGACAGAGTGACAGGATTAGGATTGTTGAGGAAATCCTTCTTGATCATCATGCATTGTAGGCTCCATTCCTTGGGGAGTGAATCAAGCAGCTTCTTTATTGCAGCACGATTTGTAACAGGATTTCCTGCCTTCTTCATTTTGGTCATCATGTTCAAGAAGCGACTAATGTGATCAGAAAGACTTTCTCCACGAACTCCGCAAAACATGTCGTATTGTTTCTGCACCATATCTCTCTTGCTTTCGATCAGTTCTTCATTTCCTTCATAGTACTCGATTAATGCATTCCAGAGTGCATTTGCAGTTCGGTGTTCTTCAAACATGTTGCAATCATTGGTTGATAGAGCCATGGTTAGAGCAGCGTGTGCGCGACGATCACGTTGAATGAGAGCCTTGTCTTCATCAGTGAAGGTAGTAGCATCATTGTTAGCAACTACTGCATCTCCTCGAACTACCGTTGGAATGTGAGGTCCAGCGGTAACAGAGAGCCACAGATTGTAGTCCGTGTACTCGAAGAACGATTGAATGCGAGTTTTCCAAGTGCTAAAGTCTTCCGCCCCTTTCAACTTTGGTGGGCGAGTGGTAGTTCTAGTTTCAAGTTCCGCTTGAGCAATTGGACTTAGTTGATTTAGCGACATCTTTGCTTGTTTTAGACAAATGTGAGCTGATCAGATCTTAAATTTGCTGACAGGAGACTTAATTTCGCCGATGATTGATGATGATTGAAGACCTTCGCTAGCTAATCCGCTACCTTCGCTGGAGAGTTATGTAATCCTGCACGAGCGATCACGTAACTTCGCTGACAAATCAAAACACAGACAGATGTTAGGTTAATTTCACCGATAACCGTGATAAGAACGCTGTGGTTCGCTATCACGGTTCTCGAAGTCGCCTTCGATAATATCGCTCAAGGGACGATTGACACTATTTCGCTAATGATCAACAATTTCGCTCGAACAATGGTCGGCGAAATTAATGATTATGCGATAAGATCCTCAACGATTTGATTTATTCCACTATATTCAACGCTGAGTTCGCTGTCTTCAAAGAATAACTTCGCTGTATTCAAATATTCTTCGCCGTCTTCAAGTTATTTTCGCTGGACAGAGGGTTTAACATGAACAAAAACCCTCTAATCACTCGAAAACAGCTCAAAAACCATGTTTTGATGCAACAAATGTCCAAAATGACTCCCTAATCAAGTATTAACAACAACCTATCGATTAAACACACCAAATCAATCCATTTTAAGCTCAAAAATTTGAAAAACCTTGAAACTTTGCAAAACCTTCAAAACAATGAAAAATCTCAACAAGAACACAACAACCAAGAGCACAAAGGCTCTGATACCAAATTGTAGATCCCAAAACATATCCGGATCACAGTGGTTGGTTGTTTTAACCCACAACACCTATTGATTAGGTGTTTGAGTTATGTAAAGTCAAGAAGAAACAAAGATGAAGGTGAAGCTAATGGATTAATGAATACAACAAGTGTTGTATTGAATCCAAACAATAAGATATAACAATAAACAACCTTGGATATCAGATTTGAGCACTAGATTAACAAGAGATGGTAACAACACTAATATTCATCAAAGAGCCAAAAGCTTGGCTAGGTTACAATGCTTGGTGTATTTATAGTGAACTCCTGACTTGCCAGCAAATTTATAAATTTGCTGGAATCTTAACTACACCAAGTCAGGATTCCTATTTCTAGAGAATTACAAAATAAGCCCCTATACATTCAAAATAGCTACAAACTACTATTAAACTAATCCAGCACAAGTATCAACGATCTCATAAGCTCTAACAAAAAGAGGGGCCTACCAGTTTTCGCATTAATAACTTAATTAATTATCTTTCAATATTTTGACCCTTTGGGATTGTATCCTTGCTGACTCAAACCACTATGTTGAGGGTAACATCACCTTCAAAAGAGAGGCCTACTACTAGAACTAAGATAATCTCTTAAAAAGTGCAGAAGTGCGAAAATCATCAAAGGATACATTAAAGGCGAGTCGGATCCAAGTGCTTCATCTTGTCTATCTGTTTTTATTTTATTTTATTTTTATTTCTGCAGTTTTAGTTTTATTTTTCATGTTTAAAACCTTTTCTCAAAAATTTTAGTTTGATTAGACGTTGAGGATAAACCGGTATTAAAAGCTCTTGTGTCCTTGGACGACCTCGGTATCTTACCAACGATATACTACGCTCACGATGGGTGCACTTGCCCAAGTGTGTGTTTAGTGTTAGTAGAATATCGTGTTTTATAAATTTAAAACTTGACTAATGTGTAAATGGGCTTAAAATATCAATAAAAATACAATACACGTTGCACACACCACATGAAGATAGGTTTTGATAAAACAAAAGTCACTTGTTTCAAGTGCAAACAGAAAGGGCACTTCAAAAGAGAGTGTACTAACCGACAAGCTAATGATAGCGTGAACCCCTTTCAAGAAGATTACTACAAAAAGGCTATCATCGGAACAATGAGCAACCGTCAGGAACAAACCAAAAGCAGATTGAGGAAGGGTCGTCATCAAAAGAGAGGAAACAAGCTTATATGACGATTCAGGATGACGAAAAGAAGGGTTTGACTGGAGTAAATATATAAAAGAAGAGAAAAGAGAGAAAAAGGCGTTGGTTGCCGAGTTCAAAGAAAGCCGAGAACAACGTCATGCTCGAATGTATTTTAGTGATGTGTATAAGGCATTCACAGAAGCAAAGTGGGCAAATAGATGGAGTCAAGAGAAAGAATGTTTTGTAGATCCTAAAGGAAACCCAACAGTTGATCCTAATAAGGTAGATTTTGAGGCACTTGTTACTTCTATTCCAAGTGTGGGAGTTTGGTGCAAAGGGCTCGAAGAAATTCCTAGATACAAAGAAAAGGTAGAGGAAGGCATAAGGAATGTGATCTATGCCAGTCTAGAGAAAAAGAAGAAGACAGTGGAGGAAATTGTTGAGGAAAGTAAAAAGTTAGTGAATGAGATGAAGAAAGCTGATGTGAAGGTAGAAGAAGCTGTTGCTGAAGAACAGCAAGTGAAAGAAGAAAGTCAGAAGCAGACGACAAAAGAAGCCGAGGTGCCAATTACTGAGGTAACAATTCAAACTGAATCTTCTGAAATGATAAATAAATCTGATCATAAAATTGATGAACCATGCAAGAAATGCATGGAAACGTGCAAGGCTTGTACTGAAAAGGTTAAAAATTTGAGATCCATAGATATTGAGTTTACTAAAATAGAAAATATTTTCAAAGAAAAATGTAACGAAATGCTTGAAAATGAGAAATTTTTGAAAGAAAAAGGAAAAGAGCTAACACAGAAGTGTGAAAATTTTGAAAAAGAAAACAAAATTTTGAAACAAAAGTGTTTAGCGGATTGCAACGAATGTATTAAAAAAGATGAAACTATTCAAGAGTTGCAAAAGGAGTATGATGGAATGAAACTGTCATATTATACTGTAAAAGAAGCTTATGAAACTTTGAAGAGAAGAGTTAAAAGTTTAGATGATAGATTGTCAACATGTCAAAAGACAACTAAATTTCTTGAAGCCAGATATGAAGGAAAACAAATGGTTTTAAATAGTTACATTGATGATGTTGCTAAACTTAAACAAAAACTGGCTGAAGAGGAAAAGTCGGTCAATAAACTTCAAAGTTATCATGCTTCTTCATACATTTTAGAATGAATTTTCAACACCACACCAGATGGTAAAGAATCTGAAAAGAACAAAAAGGGAATTTGGTCAGAATACCATCAGGTTCCACCATCATAGGAGAATAATTATACATTCTATAATGGAGAAAAGGTGGAAAAAGCTATAAACATGGTTGACCAATTACCTGACAACATCGATGTGACTTACACCAAATCTGATGATCTTGGTAATTCAGAGCAAAAGCGATTAAGGCTGAGGAGGATCATAAGCGAAAGCGTGATGATACCCCAAGTAAGGATTACAAAAAGGGTAAGAGTGGTTCGAGTTATAACCAGTCTAAGCCGAATGAGGCAAAACCCAAGTGTAAAACCTGCAAGAAACAACACTTCGGAAAATATCTCCGTGAGCAGACTGTGAGAACTCGTATAAATCCCTGTTACGTTTCGCTTTACTTTGTAATTACACGTGCGTTATATGAATTGAATATGGTGTTTGACTATTTTTTTGAATGGTTGTGAGCTTAGTATTTTGCAATGTGAATTACGTGAAACCAAAATTTATTAACGTGCTATTTTGTGAAAAATTGCTAGAAACAGAGACATGTTAATGTGTTATAACATGTAACCTTATAAACCCAACCCAAAGCCTTCCCCCTTTACGCAACAAACCGCCCCAAACCCCCACCCCATTCCCCTTGTGCATAATATCAAGCCCAACCCACACCCTCTAGTCCCTTGCAACCCATTTAGCCCAAACACCCTTATGTTTTATTATACGTATTATGCATGGAGAGAAAATAATAAAAACAGAAACCCTAACACCCCCTTGGTGTGCGACGGCCAGGAGACCCCCCCCCTGCGCAAATCAGCTTCTTGTTCAGCTTCTTGTTCGCCTTTTGATCCTCGTTAGTCCTTCTCCCCGCTCCAAGGTTAGTGTTCTTGATTAAGATTGCGGTTCATGGTGTGTTTTTGTGTAGACATGGCTGTGATCTTGAGTTGTTATGATAGGTTTTTGTTGTTGCATGATTAGTTTCGGGTGATTACGCTATTGTTGAGTTAATTGATGATACGTATGCATACATGATCATTGGCTGCATTTTTGCGAAAATCATGATGATTTATATTAGGGTTATGTGATTATTGATGTGCTAAAGTGTAGATTGATGGTTAATCTGCTGTTAGTTGTTATTAAGAAGTGTTGTGATCGTTTAAAAGCGTTTTTGGTATCGTTTAGATAGAAAACAGGTTGCTGATTAGCGAAAACAGCCAACTTCAGTTGGCTGTAAACGGATCGTTATAGATATAAAAATTGATTTTCTGAAGTTTAAATCATATGTTTTTGAAAAACGCTTCAAATGGCACTAGAATCACATTTTTCTGAGGTCGTTTGCTATTTTTAAAGGGCCGTTTTTCACAGGAGCAAAAGCGGCGTTTTTCATGCAGAAAATTCATGTTATGTTTTTCATCATAACTTGTAATATCGATAGGGTTAGGTCGTGAAATTCGTACAGTAGCTGGGCACTGGTGTTGTCGTAAATCTCCAACTGGAATCTCACCAATTGGACTGACGATGAATTTTAAATGAATTTTTTCGTGGACTGCAGTCAGAAAGTGACGAATCTGACTGCAGCCCAATAAATGATTTTTATTAAATAATCGGTAATGAATCAGGTCTTGATATTTTTACACAAGGCGATGTAGACCATTTAGAACGTTCAGTAAATTATTTAGAATTTTTGGAATAGGATAACTATTTTATAAAAAATACCTGAAAACAGCCCGGTTCTAGACGTAAGAGCTGAAACGTTATAAGTTGTTATTTGTGTATCTAAATGTCATTTATGCTATCTGATAATGATCCAACTTGCTTAATGTCAACGAAAGTGTTATGTGAAGTATTGTGTGCTTGATCATGAGTAGTTATATGTGGAATATGTATATGTGCGTGAATTATCAAAGTGAATGCATGTTACGTGTTAGATACGTGTAGGAGCTTTGTGCCTTATTTGAACACACTATTGAACTAAATGGTAATCGTATTAGGACGTGATTGACCTACCTTGACTGCTAACCTTTTTAAGAGACCAACCGAGCAATCGAAGGTGAGTTCACACTTTTTGTCAAAGCATGCGATTCCCGGTGGTTTGGCAATGGGTTAAGCAACAATATATATCCCCCTTAGGTGGTATACAACATGCGTATTCTCCTTGGGTAGAATACGTACCTCCACCCTCCTTCGGAAGGGTGACAACCATTATAATACATGTCTTAAGCATACTAGACAACAACTCTATCTTAAGTCCTCCAATTCTGTATCGACTTAATCGCTGGGTGACGTGTTGTCGTAGTCACACGCAAATTTAATCCAATTACTACTAAATAGATAGCGGTAAGTGGGTATCGAACACAGGGAGTTCGTGGAAAATGTGTTGATTCTATAGCTTTTTGAATTAACTACAATTAAACTAATTTGCAGAAAATAAAATTCAAGAGTTTGGATTGTTTGATTTAAGAACTAAATTATTAACTAATTGCAAACCAAAATTGGATTGTTAATCAGATTACGAGAAAATGACCATCTTAGGTTCCGGTTTCCATTAACAATTGTGCATAAATCCAACTAGAAAGAGTTACATAGACATAACCATGCATAAACATTTGTTGTGACAAAAGGGAACAAAGTACTCGGATTATATAAACGCGAGGTTGTTACCCGATGATCAATTAATCAATATCCAACCCTAACCCTTCCCGTGATATCTCGATTGTCAACGACACCAAGAACGTACGATTTAGACTAGAATCAAAACATCAATTAGCAAGTTACAATCAAACATTCATACACCATAATAAACATAGCAAACACACCAAGTTTATTATTCTAGAAATAAAAGGAAACAAACAAAAGTCATAGTAGAAACCTTCACCTAAGATGATCACCGAAAGTTTAGTCGGACATGGCTTGGTGAATGATCATTCCAACAAAATCAATGTTCATAAGAATCAAAATACAAACCGAAATGTTTAGAAATGTTCCCAATCACTTGCCAAAGCTAAATTTCGCCCAAGAACTCCAGAGAAACGTTCCCAATTATGATAGATATCAAAAGACACTTGAAAACGGTTTATTATAGGGCAGTTACACTTTTTGTGTCAGGCTCTACCGTAATTTACGGTACCTACCGTAAATTACGGTAGCTTCAGGATCGGTACGCTGCTTCTTTACTGGTTTACGGTGGAACTAGGGAGATTCAGGGGCTGCCGTAAATTACGGTAGCCATCGTAAGTTACGGCGGGCCCCTGTGTTTCCTCTTTTGTTTCTTCTTTCCATCCTTGTGTAACCCGCTCCAATCCATTCCATCCAAAGCAGCGTTTTCTTCGTTTTTAAGCTCCAAACGCACCTGAAACATAAGCAACTGTAGTCATCTAATTCAAGACAATTACATGATTAAATGAGGGATTAACTCATCTTTTAACACACTTAAGGGTTGTCCTATAGACCACCCATCACTGGGCCAATGGCGAACGGGTCATCAGTTAAATAGCGCTATTAGGTTTGACAAGCCTCACACCGTGCCGCAGAGTACGGGCATGGACTAATGTACTTGGGCACTTAGTCAATGACGATAGACATTGACACAGGGCACTAAACATAACTACAGTCAGTAGTCGTACGGTAACGGGTCTAGTGGTTTAAAACAGTGGGGTAGCTTCCCATGACATGTTTTTATAAAGAACAAGGAACTTAACAACTTATGGTTTTTGAAACAGCATTAAAACGAGCAACCAACTGTGAACTCACCAACCTTTTGTTGACACGCTACTACATGCTTTGCAGGTTGTTAGGTACATGGCTGGGACTTGCACGAGGAGTGGGTGTTGTGGCAAGGAACCAACTGTTGGATTCCTAACATTTAAACTTTATGCTTTTAAACTGCTTTATGGGTTTTAATACTTTATGCTTCCGCTAACTCTTAAACTTTGTTTTTGGACTTTGGTTTTGTGAACACTAAGTATGTTGTTTGGGATGGTTTTACTTTACTTTACATATTGTTCAGTATGATTGGTGGTTTGATCCTGGTTAGTCACACGCCTCGCGGTATTACTCCGCTTATGGATTTTGAGGGTGTGACACAGACCAAGGGTTGTGGCATCTGTGAGGAGATGGAACACAAGTCTCACGAATGCAAAAACTTGAAAGATGCCACATGCTATGGATGTGGCGAGAAAGGGCATTTAAAAACCCACTGCCCAAAGAGGGCGCCTGACAGGAAGAACAAGACCATTGATGGCAAGAAAGGCAATGTTTGAGCCTTCCAATCTGCTACAGCAGAAGCAGTTCAAGACATATCTTTACAAATCTATTTCCCGTAAATGATTTATTTACTAGAAACTTATTTTAAACCCGGGAGCTAGTTAAAGCTTCATCGATTGTAAATTTAATAAAATTTTAAATTCTGCCCTTTCAAGGCTTAAATATTAATTGTAAAATCAAGTGGCCAATCTAGATGGTTTCACAAATGATATATCCTTCTCGAATAAATTTGTCTTTGATAATCTCTTATCTATAAATCCTACGAGATTCAATATGTTCTTAGACAAGGATTGGTTAGTCTAAAAAAAAACCAAATCCACTTTGTCTGCTGTAAGAAACTTATCGAGATTAAATCCCCATCTGGTGATATACTCACCATCTGTGGAATATCAACATCATGGATTGCCCGAGGAAGCTTTTATTCTTAAGGTGTCCAACTGATTGAATGAAGAATATGCCATCCGCATGACACAAATAACTTTTGACGAATTGAGGGTCAAAAGCTAAAGACCTTTGTGTGGATGGACATGAGAAGTCCAAAGCCACCAAGGAAACATAATGCCAAAATGTTCGTAAGTGAGTCGAACATCGTAGTCCATTTTTGGTCTGTATCATTGAATTGGAAACTTACCTAAAATAAATCATGGCAATGACGCGATGTAAAATTATAGTTGACAAACTTACTAAGTCGACGCTTCTTGTCAAATAGGGAAAATTTATAATTCCGACAAGTTAAGCTATATAACGACAACAATGAGTCTCCTTATGGAGTACCGTTGTCTAAAGTATCGAATTATGATACTAAATATATTCTTATCTCTGGAAAATTCTAACATAATGCTCAGCTGATAAACACTTGTCATATTTCTCCATAACGTTTAAATATGAGCACAAGGTTTATTGAGAAACCTTATCTTTTATGGGCCATGGAATTTAAAAGTTCCAAGTTTCCCTAAAAAATGTGAATGGGATTCCCATCGTGGCCCTTGATACTCTTAAGAGGTTGAAACCTACCATGATACGGAATTGTTACTCCAAACAAATCTCGAGGTCGAGATTTCTTTTAAGGGGGTGAGGATGTAACACCTCGTAAAATCGTGTCCAATAATGCATCGACATGTGTCCCTAATCCTAATTATGTCAAACGTTGACTAGGAGGGACTATTATTGCCAAACATTGAAAACTTTGAATGTGCAAGGACTAAAAGTGTCAACATGCGTAAACTAAGCCTCTGAATGACCTTACACGGTATTCGTATTCTCTTATAAAGCCACTACTTGGATAAACGAAACTGTTTGTGATAAAATTCAAAAGTTAGGCATTGAACCGAGAGCTTCATGATGTTTGCTCATACTCTTGGGAGTGCCTATATTGACAGTTTAGGGCTATTATGCTGTTAAACGATAATACGCACAAGTTGCAAGTTAAAGAGGTTAAAAGCATCATGTTGGGATTGAACCCTATCAGAGGAACAGATAATTAAAGCCAAAACTGGATCAGCGCAGTGGATCCATTATAAGCAGATGTTATGTACACAAGTCTCTCCCCTTGAAAGTGATTTCAACATCTGATGACCTCCAATCCACTGATCTTTACAACTGCTGATCAAGTCAAAGACTGATGAAGACTAAAGCCCTGCTGATCAATCTAGTGCTATGGGTCAAGCACTGCTGAATATCTCAAGTACTGCTGGAGTCACCACAGTGGAAGGATAAAGCAGTAGTTTAGCTTGTTTTATGTAATATATTGTTAACACTAGTTAGCATAGCAGTATTTGTATAGATCAGTTGTTTAGAGTTTGTTAGGAGGTTAGATGTCACTTTCATGGTGACGTCAGCAAAGATGCCACAGTGGTTTGTCCGTGCCTATAAATAGAACAGTATTCTATCAGCTCTCTTCATCACTTTCATTCCTGTACGAATATTCACTGTGAGCTCAGGCTGAGGGGGGGTTTGTTACATACTTGCATTTTGTAAATCGAATCTTGTAATAAATTCAAGCATTCGGTTCAATGTTAAACTTGTATGTTGAAAGCAATTCTCCTGTTTAATTGTGTGCAAAGTTTGTTTCCATTTATATTCCGCTGCATTACTCATTCATCTTTCATCTTAATTCAAATGTAAAACACAATCAATCCAAACTCAGATCCTAACAATTGGTATTAGAGCTCGGACAGTCAAATTTGATTTAACAATCATTTTGACATAAATAGTTCAGCTCACAATCGTTGATACTGATAGTTGTTCGTTTTGTTGAAAAACAGAGCAAGGTTTAATCACCATCAAAGTTGATTAATCAGTTCCTGTAAAACAACCAGGATGACGTCACAATCACAAGATGAAGAATAACATCGGTTCACTTTTCAAACCACCCATGCTTAAACGTAATGAATACAACATCTGGGAGAGAAGGATGGGTCACATCCTTGCTCAACAGAATACTGGATGTTGGAGATCAGTTGTTTTTGGATCACATGTTCCCATGGTGCCAAGTGCTGAGGATACAAAGAAGTTCGAACCTAAAAAACCTAAAAACTATACTGAAACTGATTTTCAAAAGTTTGAACTCGATGCCAAAGCATTTAGCATCGTTGCATCTGCATTACCCAATGAAATTTATGTTGGGCTGTTACACGTAACAGTGCCAAGGAATTATGGGATGCACTTAAGGAACAGTTTGGGGGAACTGAAGAAGTTATTGAAAATAATAGGGAAATTCTGAATCAGCAGTATGAAACCTTTTGTCACATTAAGGGAGAATCATTGACTCAACAATTTGAGCGATTTAGTTGTCTCATTAGTGAGCTAAGACTTGTTAAGGTTACATTTTCTAATTCTACACAAAATAGCAGGTTTCTTAGATCACTACCTGAAAAATGGGATACAATTGATTTTGTAACTAGGAATTCTGCTGAGTTCAAAGATCTGACCCTGACCTAACTTCATGGTAGACTCCTGACCTAAGAAAGGGAGTTAAACCAGAAAAAGAAGTTGCAAGAGTCTAGTAAAGTTGCTGATGATTATTCATTTGGCAGCACAGCTCTTTTTGGTCAGGAAGAATCTGGTAGCAGTAGTAAGGATCAGAGTTATGATCATTTTATTAATATAACTGCTGGTGGAAACTTTAATAACTCTGATTCTCACTCTGCAAATTATGCTTTTACTACAAATGGTGAAAATCAGATGTCAGATAACTTGTGCTTTGAACTCAATGACTTACATCACTTTGATCCAACTGACCTTGAAGAAATGGATATTTTGCATCAATTAACATTGCTTAGTGTAAGAACAAGCAAATTTTACAAAAGGACAGGGAGAAAATTCCCAGGGTTACATGGGAATTTAAAAGTGGGGTTGGATAAGTCAAAAATTAAGTGCTATAAGTGCAATAGGCTAGGACACTTTGCTAGGGAATGTAGGAGTCAAACCACTGGTCCAATTGTTACTCTTCCCAGCTCAAACCCCAGGCCACAAAATCAAAACACTGTGCCCTATTCCCATTATACCCCTGCTACCCATGTAAACACTGCTCACTATGCAAACCCTGTTCCTGTGCATTATGTTCAAACCATTGTCCCTCAAATTCAGTATGTTCAGGCTTCTGTACCTCAGGTGTCACACCCCTATTTTCCACGTGTCACCAGTGGGCCCGGTGGGGGTATTGTGACGTAGTTGATATCGTCATAGTCAAACAACACAATATTTAAATGCACAGCAGAAGCAAAAAGATAGATTTATTTCAACCAAATAAAATTGTAATATCAAGTATCACAACAGTTGAAACAGATCCACAGGCGGATCAAAAGAAAAAGGAAACTTGTTCAACAGATTTAATTGCATCCAAGCTTGCGAGACTCTAAATGATGCTAAGGAGAGGCCAGCCTATTACGAGTAGTACCTGCACTTAACCTTTTTGGGAAAATACGTCAGTTTGCACTGGTAAATACAATTTAACTGACTCATTTGAAAATGTTTGAAAATTGATTTGAATGCACATGGCACAAAAAGATTTTTATAACTTGGAATAACTATTTGAATATAAACTTGTAAAAGATTTACATGTTTCTTATGCGTCCAGTAGCCCGGGTCTATACCAGGTTAAAGCTTAATAGACACACCACATGATATAGTCCCGCAGCGGTTTAACCTAAAACCGGCGGTTATACCTTAATATTTATGCACAACGGGTGTATGCCTACACCCGCATGCTTAGGTCGTGGCCATTTCGTAAAATGATACCAAGGATATCCGGGACATGGTCATTAACCCCCAAAGGCTTTAAGCAAACAAAGCAATTTTTAACGGGTCATTTCAATGATTTAACCTACATTTGATTAAAGATTTAATGCCAGACCAAGCGGTATTTTATATACCGTACCCCAAGCCCTTATAGGGAAAATAAGTTAAAAGCATTTACCTGAGCAAGTATAGTCACAATAAGCAAGTGCAAATAGCTTTTACTGGATCTCCTATTCTGGAACGAAGGTTTATAATAACCTATTAGAATCCTAACGGGTCTTTATTTTGGCCTAAGCTTAGACCGGTTAGTTTTAAAGAAAGATACGGTTCAAACGCATAATAAAGCGAAGACCGGTTAAGAATGTGGTTTTGACCCGACAAGCTTGCATGCTTGTTTAATATGGGTAACTTAAACACATTCTAGATTTTGAGACAATAATGATATGGTTTGACCCGTTTCGGCTAATGTATGTAAACTAGTTACATAAGCCAATCCGAACGCAGAAAGTGCGTAACGAGTAACCATATGAATCATATACAAGTTCCCTGAGTTAATATGCACTAAATATGTTGTGACATCAGTAAGATATCTTCTAGTATGCCCAAAATGATTTTAAACTCAAACTATGCCTCATAAGGGCATTTTGGTCATTTTAAAGGGGTATAAAAGAGTTTAATTTGTAATCTAAGTTAAGGTCTGATTTATTTAGTAAATATACTTAATTTAATAAGTTATTACAGAAGGGTATCATATATATGTGAAATTTATTAATTATAACCATATTATGCACCGTAGGGGTATTTTGGTAATTTCACATAAGCCTAAAAGGTCAAAACTGGAAATATGAGTTTAAGAGTTTTGCTTACTGTTAAAATATAAAAATTTACTGAATATATCATTAGGCATTAACCCTTATATGTTTAAAATAGTTTTGACATATACTATGCGTTAAAACGCTTAAAAAGGCGATTTGGAGCAATTTCCAGGTTTTGTATAGAAAGCTGATATTTTTAATACTCCAAAAAGGCTCAAAATAATTTATTTAACATAATGAATCAGTAGAAAAAGGTTTGAGGTCAAAAGGATTTATAAAACTCATTTTATAGCCCAAAAGGGCAAAACCGGCAATAACCGAAATAAGCTTAGAACTCTAAGTTATGCTCATCCTAAATATAAATAAAAATCTTCAAAAATGCCAAAATATTATTTTATATCAGTAGGTAAAAAGTTTGATATTAAAATTTGGGTTTAGATAGGCTATATGCTAATTACGCCATTTAATTACTAAAAAGGCTTCTAATTACGCTAATGAGCATAACTCTAAATCTAGACCTCAAACTGATGTCAAATTTTAGGTACAAGTTCATAAATCAGTAACTAAGGTGTCTACTCTTTTATATTTTCAAAAATCATAATTTAAGGTGAAAAGGGCATAATAGTCAACATTTAGACGATTAACGGAAACTTGCATAATAATGGGACAACTAATGAACCAAGCCGGATAATCACAGAGAGTTATAGTAACATGTAACTAGGTCCAAAATAAGCTCTAAGGCAATCCTAAACTTGGCTTAAACGGGTCAGAACTGAAAGTCAAAGTATAAGTTAAACTATGCGACTTTCAGTTCCAAACCGAGCCTAAACTGAAAATTGTCGGGGTGAACATGTTTAGACATGTTCTTACATTAATTACCAAATTATATTAATGATAAAACAGGTTGTATGGATCCTACATTGCTAATTATGCATTAATTTGAAATAAAGCTTTCTGTTGACTTTTGTAATTAGCTTTGACCCGACAATTGACATAGTTAGAGTGGGAATCGGAGAGTACCCTTTTAAGGGTTTATTACCCACATAATTACCTACTTATAGGTATTTTTAATTCGAGATTTAACTGGATAATTATTGCTTAATCTTAAAGTCAAACCTTAATTCGACGGTTTGACTTTTAGCTTATTAACTAAGCTAAACTGAATTAAAGAGGATTAAGGACACTTACAAGAGTCCTAAGTATGCTTAGGGACTTTAGGAAAAGTTGGTTGCTATCCAGAGAGCTCCAGAGATGCTTGAAATATAATGCAAGTGAGCAAGTGCAAAGTTCACAACTTCAACTCTTTATATAGGAGTTTCTCAAGATCATGCCATGTAACTCTACAAGTGTTGTGAGATGATCCCAGGTTCCCCTATGTTGCTATATACCAGTTACGAAGCCCCTGTTTTCGAAAACCACACTAATAAGGCGGTGTAACAGGCTGAACAGGCAGCTGTCCAAAATCTGCTGCCAGCGACAGACTTACGGACCGTAAGGCAAAACGTTTGCGGTCCGTAAGCACCTCCTTGCGGACCGTAAGCCTATACGGATACGGTCCGTAACCGACCCAGGTCTGATGCGCCCAGGTATGCTTCTTGCGGACCGTAAGCTTAAAGCCATACGGTCCGTAACCGATGACCAGAATCCAATATTTTTGAAAACTTTCAAGTATTGACCATGCAACTTTGTAGTCTCCGAATCTTGGGTCCTTTAATCAGTTGAGGGTCCCTTTTGCTCAGACCTTGCATGCTTTGCATGCACTTACATGTTTTGGATCTTGTGGGAGGTTTTGAAAGTGTCAGAAATAACAAAAATTCACAATGGACATGAATTAATTCAAGTACAATTCTTTTAATCAAGAATCTAAATTTCCTGAATGTTGTAGTAACATTCTAAAGAACCCAATTTCCATATAAAAATGGAATTTATCTATTTAGGAACAACCGACTAATATATCAGATATTTATCATAATGATTCAAGGTCATCGGATTTATAACTTGGGTCGCTCAGAGGTATTTTAATAACATGTCGCCCTTCTTAAATCCTACCATACATCTTTTATTTGATCCAGGTTCCTGACACGTTTGTCTTACATGACACGTGTCTTTATTTTAATGGGTATGATTTTACGAGGTGTTACATCCTCGCCCCCTTAAAAGAAATCTCGACCTAGAGATTTACGGAAACAATTGAGGGTATTTTTCTTTCATTGTGGACTCTAACTCCCACGTATATTCGGGACCTCTACGGGCATCCCATTTGACCTTTACAATAGGTACATGCTTCCTCCGAAGCTTCTTAACCTGTCGATCCTCAATCGACAAAGGTTTTTCCACAAATTTCAAGCTCTCATCTATGTGCACATCCGTGTGTGGTATGACTAGTGATTCATCAGCTAGACATTTCTTCAGATTGCAGATGTGGAATACATTGTGAATACCACTGAGCTCTTCAGGTAAGTTTAACTTATAAGCCACGGTTCCTACGCATTCGATGATCTCAAATGGTCCTATATATTTCAGGCTTAACTTACCTTTCTTACCAAATCGCATCACCCCTTTCCAGGGAGACACTTTAAGCAGGACTTTATCACCAACCTCAAACTTTAGAGGTTTTCACCTTTTATCAGCATGGCTTTTCTGCCTATCCCTGGCAGCTTTCATGCGGTCACGAATCTGGACAATCTTGTCCGTTGTTTCAAAGACTAGATCAGGACCTGATAATTGAGCTTCTCCTACTTCTGCCCAACAAATAGGCGTTCTGCATTTCCTACCATATAAGGCTTCAAAAGGAGCAGCCTGAATGCTGGTATGGTAGCTATTGTTGTAGGAGAACTCGGCCAATGGCAGATGCTTATCCCAACTACCACCTAAATCAATCACACATGCACGTAGCATGTCTTCCAGAGTTTGAATGATACATTCACTCTGCCCGTCCGTCTGAGGATGGTAAGCCGTACTGAAATTTAAGCGTGTGCCCAAAGACTGTTGGAAACTTTTCCAAAAGTGTGACGTGTATCTGGTATCTCTGTCAGAGATAATAGCCACAGGTACTCCATGCAGAGATACAATCTTATCAACATACAATTGGGCTAACATGTCAGAACTATAAGTTTCCTTAATGGGTAGGAAATGTGCTGACTTAGTCAGTCTGTCTACTATCACCCATATAGTATCATTTCCTTTCTTTGTCTTTGGCAACTTGGTGATGAAATCCATTGTCACCATTTCCCATTTCCAAGTGGGAATTTCAGGCTGTTGTAGCAACCCTGATGGCTTTTGATGTTCAGCTTTGACTTGTGCACACGTCAGACATTTAGCTACGTAAGCAGCTATAGACTTCTTCAAGCCTATCCACCAATAATTTGCCTTCAAATCCTGGTACATCTTATCAGCTCCAGGATGAACGGAATATTTGGAACTGTGGGCTTCCTGAAGGATGACATCCTGAAGTCCTCCATAAACAGGAACCCATATTCTTCCATTTAATCTCAGGATTCCGTCCTTGCCATAGGATAACTGTTCTTCAGTTACTCCTAACTTTTCATCAGGATAGTTAGCTTCCAACACAGCTTCCTTCTGTGCAGCTAACAACCTTTCATTCAAACTGTTCTTTATCTCAATGCTTTTGGCATTGATTCTTATAGGCTTCACTCTTTCCTTTCTACTTAAGGCATCAGCGACTACATTTGCCTTGCCTGGATGGTATCTTATTTCACAGTCATAATCATTCAAAGTTTCCATCCAACATCGCTGCCTCATGTTTAAATCCTTCTGATTGAACAGATGCTGAAGGCTTTTGTGATCAGAATAGATCACATACTTAGTTCCATATAGGTAATGCCTCCAAAGCTTTAGTGCAAATACAACGGCACCCAACTCCAAGTCATGGGTGGTGTAATTCTTCTCATGCACCTTTAACTGGCGTGAAGCATAGGCAATGACTTGCCTTTTTGCATAAGCACACACCCCATCCCGGTGTGTGATGCATCACAATACACTACAAACTCTTCAATCCCTTTAGGCAAAGTCAGAACTGGAGCGTTGCTCAACTTCTGCTTCAAAATATCAAAAGATTCTTGCTGCTTAGGCCCCCAACCAAACTTGCTATTCTTGCGAGTGAGTAATGTCAGGGGTGCTGCAATTCTTGAGAAGTTTTCGATGAATCGCCTGTAATATCCTGCCAATCCTAGGAAGCTGCGAATCTCCGTAGGCATCTTCGGCTCTTGCCAGTTCATAGTAGCTTCAATCTTTGTGGGATCCACTTGGATACCGCACTCACTAACAACATGCCCAAGAAATTGGACTTCACGAAGCCAGAACTCACACTTAGAAAATTTGGCATAGAGCTTTTCTTGATGGAGCAGTTTCAGAATGCAATGGAGATGCTTTTCGTGGTCAGCTTGGCTCTTCGAGTAAATGAGGATGTCATCGATGAAGACGATGACAAATTTATCTAGATAAGGCTTGCAGACGCGATTCATGAGATCCATGAAGTGCATTAGTGAGCCCAAAAGGCATCACTAGGAACTCGTAATGACCATAACGAGTCCTAAATGCAGTTTTGTGTACATCTTCATCTTTAACCTTTAGCTGATGATAGCCTGACCTCAGATCAATCTTGGAAAAGTAGCTTGCTCCTTGTAGCTGATCGAACAGATCGTCGATCCTGGGCAAAGGATACCTATTCTTGATAGTGACCTTATTAAGCTCACGGTAATCAATGCATAAACGTATTGACCCATCTTTCTTCTTGACAAACAAGATTGGTGCTCCCCATGGAGACGAGCTAGGTCTAATGAAACCTTTGGCTAGCAAATCATCTAACTGCGTCCTCAATTCCTTCATCTCTGTCGGTGCCAACCTATAAGGCGCTCTCGCAATAGGCGCTGCTCCTGGAATGATGTCGATTCTGAACTCTACTTGTCTATCTGGTGGCAAACCAGGTAGTTCTTCCGGGAAAACTTCAGGGTATTCAGAAATGACGGGGATATCTTCAATCTTGGGTTTCTGCTCATCAACAGTCACTTGTACCATATAAATGAAACAACCCTTCTTCAGACACCTAGATGCTTTGAGCATAGACACTTGCTCGGGTAACCCGTACTGGGTATCTCCTTGGATGGTTAGTGGCTCACCAGATGGAGTCTTGATCACCACTTGCTTCTTGTTGCACATAATCTGGGCTTGACTATGCGATAACCAATCCATGCCTATCACTATATCAAAACCGGCTAGCTTAAAGGGAAGCAGGGACAAAGGAAAAGAGTGGTTCCTAATGGATATGAAACATCCATCTAAAACGGTTGATGCGGTTTCTATAGTGCCATCAGCTAATTCAACTTCATAGTTCACATTTAAGGCTTTAACATGCATTTTCAACAACTCACAAAACTTATTATCTACAAAAGATTTATCTGCTCCTGAATCGAATAATACTCTTGCGTAGATATCATTAATAAGAAAAGTACATGTTATGACATTATCATTCTGGATCGCCTCCTGTGCGTTCATTTGAAAGACCCAGACATTGGTCTTCTTCCCTTCATCAGCTTTCTTTGCAGCTTTTGGGCAATTTGTCTTAATATGCCCTTTTTCATTGCAACTGTAGCACGTTGCATCCTTCAGTTTCTTGCAATCTAGGGTCTTATGCTCAGAAGATTTGCAAATCCCACAAGGCCTTGTGTCACACCCCCAAAATCCACCCGCGGAGTATCACCGCTTGGGAGCGTGACTGACCAGGATCAAGCCACCAATCATATCGAACACAACATTTAATAATAAAAGTAGATAATGTAATTCAACAAAGCATGATTGATGTTCAAAACCAAACATTTGTTTAAGTAGCGGAAGCATGTAAGTAAACCCAACACAATTAATAATGTAATGTCATAAGTGTTTAAAGAAACAATCACGATCCAAGCCCACAACGACCTGCTCCTCCCTGTGCAAGCTCCATACACCTAACGACCTGCAAGGCATGTAACAGAGGATCAACAACTAGTTGAGCGAGTTCACAGAAAGTAAATGCGTAATAGTAAGTTCGTTTGTAACAGGTGGCTCTACTGGGCCGTTAGTATGTTCTATTGGTGGGGGCTTCCCATGCTGTATAACCACTAGACTACTCGTAACCATAAGTATCCTTCACAACCGAGGATAGTAGTGAGTATAAGTACACGTAGGTTTTACGTGTGTATCCTTCACAACCGAGGATAGTAGTAAGTATAAATGCACGTAGGTTTTACGTGCGTATCCTTCACAACCGAGGATAGTAGTAAGTATAAGTCTACGTAGATTGTAAGTATGTGTCCTGCACAACCGAGGACAGTGAATAGCATAAGTATGTGTCCTGCACAACCGAGGACAGTGGTATGGTAGTCTAGTATTAGTGTCAGTACGAATCTATTCAATCTTATTCCTTCAATCCCATTCCCAAGCCCTTGGGAATCCCATGCCTTAGTAAGGGTGTGAACTCACCTTGGTTTGCTCGGTAGGTTATTGCTTCTAGGGTTAATTAATGCTTAAGTCCGTTACTCACGACCTAAGGTGTATTGCACATAGATCCGATGTGAGTATTTTACTTTCAATTACGTTTACATCTCTTTGGTGTTCAAACAGTAGCATATGGTAACGTATCACACAATAATAGGCAGTATCATTCAGTAATACGTAACATCATATCAGATAGTATCACATAATCGTATAAACTCAGTCTCTTCAACGCTACGACAGTGAATCATGTGTGCATATATTTTAAACTCGGACAACGCATCATACATATCAAATTTGAACACATATTCTTCATTTCATCATACAAACCTTATCCAGTAATAGCAAGTAGTGATCATTCTGTAATCGACGTATGTTAAGCATGAAACATAATCTGCTATTAATTTTTACTATCATACCATTAACATGTCACAGTTATCAATCATTTCAAAATACAATTAAACTCGGTCAAGGCTTTAAAGCCTAAAACTCGGACAAGTGGGTCACATAGGTCGGACTTGGGAGGCCCATCACAAAACTCGGACCATGTAAGGGGTGACATGAAGTTCGGACAGGGGTAGGGGGGTTTAAAACTCGGATAAGAGGTGTGGGGTGTTGAAAGTCGGACAAAGAGTTTCATTGAAGAAACTCGGACCACATGTGGTCATGAAACTCGGACCACATTAATTACAAAGAAACTCGGACATGTATTCTCTCCTAATCTCGGACCCCTTGTGGCTTACAAGGTCGGATAACATCACAATGACATAAAAATTCGGACTATATATGAGAGGTCACAAAGGTCGGACATTATCACTAAACAAAAGTCGGACCACATCTTATTTAACATCAAAACTCAGACTCCTTTGTAATTCACAAAACTCGGACATGTGTTTTCATTTAAGAAACTCGGACCCTACTTGTTTGTTACAAAAATTCGGACAAGGTTAAGAGTAAAAGCTCGGATCATTAATCACCCATCTAAAACTCGGATTTGATATGCTCTCTTAAACCTCAGACAATTATTTTCCTTAAAACTCTGACTAACAACAGCATACATACGAATGTTCACCTCATAACGATTGTATCAGTTACGTTTTATTGTTTCTACGATCCAGAAAACCCTAGTTACATAGTTTCACAATGCAGAATCAATCAATCATTCGATACTTAACAACAACAATCATCACATGATCAATCTATCAAGCATACCCTAATCATCATCATCATTTCAATAACCAAGATTCAAATTAAGCACAGAACCATCAAATCAAAGCTAGGGTTTACAAGCATTCTATAAATCAACAATTAATCAAGAATTGATACAATCAAATAATCAACGAACAATCATTAACAATTACCTTGTATTGATTCTAGAGAAATGTGAAATCAAGAGTGATGGATGTCTTGCCAATGATGATGGTGATGATTGCTAGGGAAAGTGAAGTACGTGCCTTGGTTTCTTGGGTGAGAATGATTAGTGAACAAAGAATTAGGGTTAAGTATAATTTAAGTTTCACTAATTACCCTCTACCTCCCTAAGTATCATATTTTACATATGTACACCACCTCATAACCATTTCATAGTTTCACCACCAAGTTCATAGATTTAACAAGTCTTTCACAATTAACAAACAACCATGCACAACCACACAATACAATTCATTATATCAAAACACATACAACTCTATAGAAATCAATTGTGCAAGTAAACTACTAAATAATATTTGTGCAATCTTTTCTGTGGCGTCCACTACAATCTCTGGACCCGTAATCTGACTATCCCCCACCTCTGCCCAGCAGAGAGGTGACCGGCATTTACGTCCGTACAATGCCTCAAATGGAGCGGCTTGTATGCTGGTGTGATAACTGTTATTATACGAAAACTCCACTAACGGGAGATGCTTTTCCCAGCCGTTGCCGAAATCGATAACACATGCCCGAAGCATGTCTTCAAGGGTCTGGATCGTTCGCTCAGACTGCCCATCCGTCTGAGGGTGATAAGCTGTGCTCATGTCTAAACGGGAGCCAAATGCTTTGTGCATCGCTTGCCATAGCTCTGACGTGAATCGTGCATCCCGATCCGAGATGATGGAGGTGGGCACCCCGTGCCTTGAAACAACTTCTTTAAGATAGATGTCTGCGAGAGTGGAGAACTTATCCGTTTCCTTTATTGCCAGGAAGTGTGCAGATTTGGTGAGTCGATCCACGATCACCCATATGGTATCATTCCCACGCTGGGATCTAGGTAAGCCCGTAACGAAATCCATGGAAATTTCTTCCCATTTCCACTGTGGTATCCTGGGTTGTTGCAGTAGACCTGCGGGTTTCTGATATTCAACCTTGACTCTCGCACAGGTCAAGCACTTGCCAACATAGGTGGCGATGTGGGCTTTCATACTTGGCCACCAGTATGTTGTTTTGATATCGTAGTACATTTTATCCGACCCTGGGTGTACCGAGTAGCGAGACTTGTGCGCTTCGTCCATCACGAGCTCTCGTAGACCGCCATAAAGTGGGACCCAAATACGCCCCGATACATAGTAGGCGCCGTCTTCCTTTTGTTCCATGCGTTGCCTTGAGCCGCGTAAGGCTTCAGCCATGACATTCTCGGGTTTTAAAGCTTCTATCTGAGCAGCTCGTATCTGTGCAGGAAGACTGGACTGAATAGTAAGCTGTAGCGCTCGCACGCGCTTAGGTAAGGTGTCTTTCCGACTAAGGGCGTCGGCCACAACGTTGGCCTTGCCTGGATGATACTTGATAGCGCATTCGTAATCATTAAGCAGTTCGACCCATCATCGTTGACGCATATTCAATTCCTTCTGCTTGAAGATATGCTCGAGACTCCTGTGATCGGTGTAAATTGTGCACTTAGTAGGGTACAGGTAGTGTCGCCATATCTTAAGCGCAAAAACAACAGCTCCCAGCTCTAAATCGTGCGTCGTGTAGTTCCGTTCATGAACCTTGAGTTGACGAGAGGCGTAGGCAATAACTTTATCCCGCTGCATCAATACACAACCAAGCCCTTGCATCGATGCGTCACAATAAACCACGAAGTCATCCGTGCCCTCGGGCAGTGAGAGGATGGGTGCGCTGCATAGTCTATCCTTCAGGTACTGAAAAGCAGTTTCCTGTGTATTACCCCATCTGTAAACGACACCTTTCTGTGTCAGCATAGTAAGCGGCTGCGCGATCTTGGAGAAGTCTTTGATAAACCGCCTGTAGTATCCCGCCAAACCCAAGAATTGGCGTATTTCTGTTGGTGTACGCGGTGCAGGCCAGTTCCTGATCGAATCTACCTTGGATGGATCGACATGAATCCCATCCCTGTTCACCACATGGCCTAGAAAGTGGACTTCACGAAGCCAGAAGTCGCATTTAGAAAACTTGGCGTACAATTGCTCCTTTCGAAGGAGTTCCAAGATAAGACGCAAGTGCTGCTCATGCTCCTCCTGACTCTTGGAGTAGATCAGAATGTCATCGATGAAGACAATGACGAACTTATCAAGGTAGGGTTTGCACACTCTGTTCATGAGATCCATGAAGACTGCAGGCGCGTTCGTAAGCCCGAATGGCATGACCAGAAACTCGTAATGGCCGTAGCGAGTTCTGAATGCTGTCTTGGAGACGTCCTCATCCCGGACTCTCAACTGATGGTAACCTGACCTTAGATCAATCTTGGAGTAGTAACTCGACCCTTGCAACTGGTCGAATAAGTCGTCAATGCGAGGAAGAGGATAGCGGTTCTTTACCGTGACCTTGTTCAGTTCGCGATAATCAATGCACATTCTGAAAGTGCCATCCTTCTTTTTCACGAATAGTACTGGAGCTCCCCAAGGCGAAGAGCTTGGACGAATGAAGCCTTTATCCAAGAGCTCTTGTAGTTTCTTTGACAGTTCTTCCAGTTCAGTTGGAGCTAAACGGTACGGCGCACGTGCTATAGGTGCTGCTCCTGGAGTTAGCTCGACTTGAAATTCGACCTGACGATGAGGCGGTAGACCAGGTAAATCTTCAGGAAACATCTGAGGAAATTCACGTACAACAGGAATATCCTCTATTCTTTTCTCCTTCGAAGCTGCATCAGTAACTAGTGCCAAGATAGCCGTATGACCCTTTCGCAAACATTTCTGAGCCTTTAGGAAAGAGATGATGCCAACCACTGCACCACTCTTGTCGCCTTGAACTTCGAGAGGTTCCTTACCCGAACGAGGAATACGCATGATCTTCTCCTTACATAGAATCTCTGCCTGCTGCTTAGATAACCAATCCATGCCGATGACGATGTCGAAACTACCCAGAACTATAGGAATAAGGTCGATGTAGAAAGTCTGACCAGCTAAGACAATGTTACAACCCTTAACTATCTGTGTGGCTTCTACACTTTTACCATTTGCTAGTTCTACGACATGTTTGGTGCTTAGGGGTGTTGGTGTACGTTTTAACAATTTGCTCATTTTCATAGACATATAACTCGTATCCGCACCCGAATCAAACAAAACAGTAACATAAATATCGTCGAGAAGAAACTTACCCATAACGACGTTGGGATCATTTCTGGCATCACCCTGCCCCAACACAAACACACGACCCCTTGCTTCATTGCCATTGTTGTTCCCTCCGTTGTTGTTGTTGTTGCCATTTCCCTGATTGTTGTTATGGTTGTTGTTGTTCTGGTTCCTGTTCAGCTGAGGGCAGTGCCTTTTGAAGTGACCCTCTGCACCGCAATGAAAACACCCTTTGTTGCCCTGCTGTTGATTCTGCTGTGCTTGGGGCTGCTGCTGATTCTGGTTCGCAGGCCGAGGGCTTCTACAATCTTTGGCCTCATGACCCATCTTGAGGCATCTTTGACAGCGACCCTTATTACACTGGCCACTGTGGTGTTTGTTGCAGGTGTTACACTTCGGGAGGTTTCCTCGATATCCTCCCTGTCTGTGGCTGCTTGAGGAGTGCTGACTGGGACTCTGGTAACTGTCTGTCTTTCGTTGCTGAGCTTATGACTGCACTGAAGCTGATCCCTTGCTAGAATCCCCATCCCATTTTCTCTTGCTTTCACTGGGAGTAGCAAGTGTAGTAGAAGCAGTAGCGGTAGCAGTAGCGCTGATACGCTTTGGCAGTCTGTTCTGATCCACTGCCTGATCTGTGATGCGGTGAGCGAGGCGCTGAATAGCCTGAATGTTGTCAAGATTAGCCGATGTTACGTGGCTCTGGATTTCTTGCGCCAAACCCTTGAGATACAACTCAATACGCTTGTATGGAGGGTCCACCATGGTTGGACACAGCACAGCCAACTCGTTCGACCTCTTGGTGTAAGCCTCAATTTCTGACCCATTCATCTTCAAATGATAAAACTCATCCTCCAGCTTGTGGATGTCTTCCCGAGTACAGTACTCACGTTTAATCAGTTCCTTGAAGTCATTCCAAGGGGTGGCGTTAGCAGCTGCCAACCCTAGGATTTGCACTTGCGCGTTCCACCAAGTTAACGCGATCCCTTCCAAAGTACAAGTGGCATACTTGACCCTGCGAGCCTCAGGGCATTCACACATCTTGAACACAGACTCGAGCTTTTCAAACCAGTGGAGGAGTCCAACCGCTCCTTCAGTGCCGCTGAACGTGCTAGGGCGACAATCCATGAAATTCTTGAAAGTGCAGACAGGCTGCTGCGCGTGTTGACCTATTGTGTACGAATAGGACAAAGTTAAATACGAGAATTAATGTAGGATCTAAAGATCCTAGTGTGTGTCTATACTGCAGGGTATACTACCTGCTTGAGCAGCTGCAAGTGCCGCAGCAACTTGAACTTGAACAAGAGCCTCTAGCTGGGCTTGAGTCATGTTAATACGTCCGGCCATTGATCTTCACATCAAAAGCAACATAAGTGAGAGAGGTTCGCGAATAGTGCGATGACAGAAGAGTGTAAGCACACAAGTGTGGTCAAGTAATAACAGGTAGTGAGCAATGTAATCTAAGCATACTACGAGCAAAGTTCTATGCAGTTCTAGCATGTAGGCAATAAACATAAACCTTATTACCTAGAATGTTGAGTCTTGCACGTGGAGCGAAGCGTCGTTGTGGATCATTGAGAGCACTGTTCTGGTTATAGTCTGGTTTTAATAAAAACGTTTTCCCATATTAAAACCAAGTTCTCTATAACCAATGGCTCTGATACCAATCTGTCACACCCCCAAAATCCACCCGCGGAGTATCACCGCTTGGGAGCGTGACTGACCAGGATCAAGCCACCAATCATATCGAACACAGCATTTAATAATAAAAGTAGATAATGTAATTCAACAAAACATGATTGATGTTCAAAACCAAACATTTGTTTAAGTAGCGGAAGCATGTAAGTAAACCCAACACAATTAATAATGTAATGTCATAAGTGTTTAAAGAAACAATCACGATCCAAGCCCACAACGACCTGCTCCTCCCTGTGCAAGCTCCATACACCTAACGACCTGCAAGGCATGTAACAGAGGATCAACAACTAGTTGAGCGAGTTCACAGAAAGTAAATGCGTAATAGTAAGTTCGTTTGTAACAGGTGGCTCTACTGGGCCGTTAGTACGTTCTATTGGTGGGGGCTTCCCATGCTGTATAACCACTAGACTACTCGTAACCATAAGTATCCTTCACAACCGAGGATAGTAGTGAGTATAAGTACACGTAGGTTTTACGTGTGTATCCTTCACAACCGAGGATAGTAGTAAGTATAAATGCACGTAGGTATTACGTGCGTATCCTTCACAACCGAGGATAGTAGTAAGTATAAGTCTACGTAGATTGTAAGTATGTGTCCTGCACAACCGAGGACAGTGAATAGCATAAGTATGTGTCCTGCACAACCGAGGACAGTGGTATGGTAGTCTAGTATTAGTGTCAGTACGAATCTATTCAATCTTATTCCTTCAATCCCATTCCCAAGCCCTTGGGAATCCCATGCCTTAGTAAGGGTGTGAACTCACCTTGGTTTGCTCGGTAGGTTATTGCTTCTAGGGTTAATTAATGCTTAAGTCTGTTACTCACGACCTAAGGTGTATTGCACATAGATCCGATGTGAGTATTTTACTTTCAATTACGTTTACATCTCTTTGGTGTTCAAACAGTAGCATATGGTAACGTATCACACAATAATAGGCAGTATCATTCAGTAATACGTAACATCATATCAGATAGTATCACATAATCATATAAACTCAGTCTCTTCAACGCTACGACAGTGAATCATGTGTGCATATATTTTAAACTCAGACAACGCATCATACATATGAAATTTGAACACATATACTTCATTTCATCATACAAACCTTATCCAGTAATAGCAAGTAGTGATCATTCTGTAATCGGCGTATGTTAAGCATGAAACATAATCTGCTATTAATTTTTACTATCATACCATTAACATGTCACAGTTATCAATCATTTCACAATACAATTAAACTCGGTCAAGGTTGTAAAGCCTAAAACTCGGACAAGTGGGTCACATAGGTCGGACTTGGGAGGCCCATCACAAAACTCGGACCATGTAAGGGGTGACATGAAGTTCGGACAGGGGTAGGGGGGTTTAAAACTCGGATAAGAGGTGTGGGGTGTTGAAAGTCGGACAAAGAGTTTCATTGAAGAAACTCGGACCACATGTGGTCATGAAACTCGGACCACATTAATTACAAAGAAACTCGGACATGTATTCTCTCCTAATCTCGGACCCCTTGTGGCTTACAAGGTCGAACAACATCACAATGACATAAAAATTCGGACTATATATGAGAGGTCACAAAGGTCGGACATTATCACTAAACAAAAGTCGGACCACATCTTATTTAACATCAAAACTCAGACTCCTTTGTAATTCACAAAACTCGGACATGTGTTTTCATTTAAGAAACTCGGACCCTACTTGTTTGTTACAAAAATTCGGACAAGGTTAAGAGTAAAAGCTCGGATCATTAATCACCCATCTAAAACTCGGATTTGATATGCTCTCTTAAACCTCAGACAATTATTTTCCTTAAAACTCTGACTAACAACAGCATACATACGAATGTTCACCTCATAACGATTGTATCAGTTACGTTTTATTGTTTCTACGATCCAGAAAACCCTAGTTACATAGTTTCACAATGCAGAATCAATCAATCATTCGATACTTAACAACAACAATCATCACATGATCAATCTATCAAGCATACCCTAATCATCATCATCATTTCAATAACCAAGATTCAAATTAAGCACAGAACCATCAAATCAAAGCTAGGGTTTACAAGCATTCTATAAATCAACAATTAATCAAGAATTGATACAATCAAATAATCAACGAACAATCATTAACAATTACCTTGTATTGATTCTAGAGAAATGTGAAATCAAGAGTGATGGATGTCTTGCCAATGATGATGGTGATGATTGCTAGGGAAAGTGAAGTACGTGCCTTGGTTTCTTGGGTGAGAATGATTAGTGAACAAAGAATTAGGGTTAAGTATAATTTAAGTTTCACTAATTACCCTCTACCTCCCTAAGTATCATATTTTACATATGTACACCACCTCATAACCATTTCATAGTTTCACCACCAAGTTCATAGATTTAACAAGTCTTTCACAATTAACAAACAACCATGCACAACCACACAATACAATTCATTATATCAAAACACATACAACTCTATAGAAATCAATTGTGCAAGTAAACTACTAAATAATAATTGAACGTGCAATAAATGTGAAATAGAAATCTTGAACATTCGAGTTGTCACACCTTGGCTGTGACTGGGACTTTGACTCATACCTGCACTTCCCGAAATGGTGCTTCTTGTAGATCTTACACTTGGGCTTATCTCCATACTGATGCCCGTCCTTCTTGGATCCAGACTTCTTCTTGTGGTCATTGTTTCCCTTGTGCTTCTTGTCTGACTGTCGTGAATTGTCACCATCACGCTTTCTTTTCTCTGCATCCGTGTTCTCAGCGATCTCTACCGGACCGCGTCCAATGTGAGGGACAAGGATATATCAGCTACAGACCTGAACGTGGTTGGCCGAGAAGCCTTTACGCTTGCCTTAATCTCCGGGGCTAAACCCCAAATGAAACGAGCTATTCTTTTGGGTTCCGGGGTCACAAGATAAGGAACCAACCTTGACATAGTATTGAAGCTCGTAAGGTAAGCTTGGCAATCCAGGTTTTTCATCACTAATGACAGAAAATCAGACTCAATCTTTTCAACCTCATACTGAGGGCAGTAGTTCTCCTTGATCAGTGACACAAACTGTTCCCAAGACATATTGTACAATGGGATTTTCCCTGTAGCTTGGATCAAGGACCTCCACCAAGCTAATGCCTCACCTTTAAAGACTGAAATACAAACTTCACAATGTCTCTTTCAGCACACCCACTAATATCTACCACAGTGTCCATTTCATCCAACCAAGTCATGCAATCCACTGCCCCTTTCTCCCTAGTGAAATCCCGGGGTTTGCAAGAAACAAAGTATTTATATGTGCAACCTTTGGCACGTGGTGCATTATCAAACACTATCTTCTTGGAGGGAACACTGTTTTGGTTTGAAGAATGTCGATCATCATCTTTCTTTGATTCCTCTTTCTTAGGCTTAGGTTGGATAGAGGGTGGCTTGCTGTGAGCTTCAAAATGAGTCTTAGGCTTGGAATGCGGTGTAGATAGGGCCCTACTTCGAGTCCCACTAGATTCACTATACTGCCGATCCATAGCCCTTGTAACGGCATTATCAACTAGTGCTTGCAGTTCTGCACCAGTCAGCTGTATCCTAGCATTCTCGCGGTTTTCCACCGAATGACTGTTTACTTCATCCGACCTGGCCATGTAGCTTTAATTGCTACATATAGAAAAATAATGGGCAAGGTTTTATTTAGAAGCTTTTACAGTATTTTATAATTTATTAACCATGATTTTAATAGCCATTTTTGGTTAATTGTTAATTATTTATATATTCAGGACCTTTATTACAATCCTATATTTTAAATTAATAATAGCACAAAAGGGCATAGCCATAGAGACAAATTTAATTTATAAACCAAGACTTTTACGGAGTCAAGGTATTAAGGTTTGAATCAAAGTTCATTACCTTTTTCTAGACAGGGAGTTATAGGCTACTACTGTCTTTAGTCCCAAGGACTTAAATTTTAGCCCGTAGGCACTTCATCCTTAAGGGATGGTTATATAATTAAGGGAATTTAAAACAACCCAATTAAAAGATGACCTATGTGATTTTATCGCATCACAGTTTGTCATGAATGTTAACATGCTTTCAGATGTTAACAAGAATTGGAATCTTTTGTGTAGGTTCTACCATCTTGGCCATGTCTGCAACGACATATAGGCTACGTTTTACCTTTAAGATTCTTTTAATAATTAACGCAGAACAGTCCTAAATTGAGATGTTAATATGTATCTGAATCTAATTATGGAACTACCATCTTGGCCCTGTCTTATGATGACACATGGGTAGGTCTTGTCCTTTTTAGAATTTGCCATTTTAATATAATGGTAGATCTTTTAATAGGAAAATTTATTTTCATTTATTTTATGTTTCATGCACATAACAAATAACAAACAAAATGAAAACTTAAATTAAACATCTCATTAATAATTCAAACAAGTACATTTTTGCCCTAAACGGGACATCTACAAAATAACATGCCCACGCAGGGGCGAAACAAACAACAAACCCACGCAGGGGTTAACAAAATACATGCCCACGCAGGGGCAGAGTACAAAAAGACAAGCCCACGCAGGGGCTGAGTACTGAAACAAAAGTCCACGCAGGGACTTGATTACATCTAAATAAAATAAATAAACAAAGGTCTTCAATGACCCCTTCTTTTGGACTTCCCCTTGAGTAGGTCCGACAGACCTTTGAAGAAGCATTGACGTTCCCTGCGGTCTTCTTGAACTTCCTGCTCAACTTGGTTCAACCTATCGAGAACCTCTTGTTGGCGTTCTGCCGAGGTCAGTTGCGGCTGCGGCGGCTGATACAGAGGTTGAGGAGGTGACGGACGCTGGTACCCATAAGTTGGGTAACCAGTGGTCCAAAGACCACCATAGGGCCCTTCATGGTGACGAGCATTGTAGTCCCACGCCTCCTGGTACGGGTCCACATTGGCATAGTTATAGCTGTTGTGGCCCGTAGCTCGAACGGGTTATATGCCGCGGAACCAGCATATGCAGGGATTGGGTTATCAAAACCCAATGGGGGCGCCACAGGCGCAGAGTTTGCCTCTGAGACGGGGTTTGATGGTCCCCCCATCTGCGGGTTTTCTTCTTGGAGTGGCGGATAGTGGCTGCCACTCGAGGGCTGAGGAGTGCTGATGCGGACTCCTCCTCGCACGGACATCCGCGCGTTTGATCTTCTCCGCCTCGATGGTTCCGGAAGCAGTTTCTCCACTGGTGGTGGTGGTGGCGGAGTGACTGCCACAAATCAGGAATCCTCAAGGATCCTGCTGCTGTTGCTGCTGCTGCTGCTGGAACGGAGATGAGTGTTCAGAGGGTGTAAAATACCAGTCCCACTGGTTGAACCTCGCCTGGTAGCTATCCGCTCCGTGGTAAGGCGATCCGTGAAACGAGGACCCATCTGAGATCTCGATGGGATGGTTTGGGGTCCCGGTTGCAGGTTCCACGGGATCCATCTCCTCATCCATGTCGTTGCCACCCGAAAAGTGATCTTCGGGTCCTATTGGGTTGAAACCCACGGATTCTTGAATGTAATTAGCCGGGTTGAACCGGCTCTGAAAGGCGGGAGTGGGGTCACCGAAAGAATGGTGCGAGTTTGATCACTGTAGTGGTATGAAAGATGCTTGGGGGTTGCTGGGCTTGTTTTCAGACTGCGGCCCAAATGGGTGTAGGTAGGATGGTGAGGAGCTTAAGGAGACAGATTGTCTCCCGGGTTCAATATATGTCCTCCAGGGCTCCTGAGGACTCGTGCTCATAGTGATCGAGGGTGTACGCCGATGAGAAGGCCCAGCTTCATGGTCATGGCTAGTAAATGGAGCCTTACCTCGTCCTCGTCTCATCCTGGGCGGCATTCTTAAACCTGTAAACATAAATAAAGATAACAACAAGAATATATATATAATGAAAGACAAAAATAAAACAAAACAGGATTTGTCCTATGTTATTTGTCTAGACTCGGAACTCGAGGAATGTGCAATTTGTGCACTAAGATTAAACACAAAAGGCTAGTGTTTAATTCACTCAGTGTTGGCTCTGATACCAACCTGTCACACCCCTATTTTCCACGTGTCACCGGTGGGCCCGGTGGGGGTATCGTGACGTAGTTGATATCGTCATAGTCAAACAACACAATATTTAAATGCACAGCGGAAGCAAAAAGATAGATTTATTTCAACCAAATAAAATTGTAATATCAAGTATCACAACAGTTGAAATAGATCCACAGGTGGATCAAAAGAAAAAGGAAACTTGTTCAACAGATTTAATTGCATCCAAGCTTGCGAGACTCTAAATGATGCTAAGGAGAGGCCAGCCTATTACGAGTAGTACCTGCACTTAACCTTTTTGGGAAAATACGTCAGTTTACACTGGTAAATACAATTTAACTGACTCATTTTGAAAATGTTTGAAAATTGATTTGAATGCACATGGCACAAAAAGATTTTTATTACTTGGAATAATTATTTGAATATAAACTTGTAAAAGATTTCATGTTTCTTATGTGTCCAGTAGCCCGGGTCTATACCGGGTTAAAGATTAATAGACACACCACATAATATAGTCCCGCAGCGGTTTAACCCAAAACCGGCGGTTATACCTTAATATTTATGCACAACGGGTGTACGCCTACACCCGCATGCTTAGGTCGTGGCCATTTCGTAAAATGATGCCAAGGATATCCGGGACATGGTCATTAACCCCCCAAAGGCTTTAAGCAAACAAAACAATTTTTAGCGGGTCATTTCAATGATTTAACCTACATTTGATTAAAGATTCAATGCCCGACCAAGCGGTATTTTATATACCGTACCTCAAGCCCGTTGTAGGATCGTTTTGTGACCCAACCGAGTCGTTCAGAATAGTTCTTAGACTATACGAAAGGCGGAAACAAACGTATAGACTCTAAACAGCTTGAATATCACTTAACCTTCTTGTATATTGAATTGACAGAGATTACAGTTACAAGAAATACCGGCAGCACTTCGGTACAATATCCTGATTCCCCACCAAATGACATGATCACTAGCCTATTTATAGAGTTTCTGATTCCCCACGAAAGTGCAATGTTCATTTCGTGGGAAATCAACATTTTGTCATTTCGTGGGAAATCAACATTTTGTCATTTCGTGGGAAATCAACATTTCGTGGGAAATCATCTCTTAAAACTCTATTTTCCTGAACTACGTGACTTGATCTAACAAATCTAGTGTAAGACTCGATGCAAGACGAAGTCGACAGATGTATGCACCAACAGACTACCCCTCAGATGTTGACGAGTCTTCAGTGTCGAGTCTTTTCATCTTCAGTCTTTATCAGTCTTTGGGCTTTTCTTTCCAATCAACATCAACAGACTCCCCCTAACAATGTGCTGGCATTCCTTAAGTTCATCAGCATCATCTGCTTCAGGATCATAATCTGGCTCTCATTCTTTATCCACAAAGTCTTCAGGTATCGAAACCTGGTTCTTCAAGCTCAAGCTTCTCAAGATCGATCAACCTGGCTCTACTAACACTCAGCTTTGACTTTGTTCTTCCAAGCTCGTGACTTGGTTTTCATCCAGCTCAGGTTATCTGCACAATCTCTACCTCAAAGTAAGATTTACAATTTAACATTTTTCAATTTAGAACAAAAATGTATATACCAACTCAAACTCTCCCGCAAATTACCCTAAATGATTTGTTAATGAAAATCCTGATGAACCACTTGAAGATTTGATAAAAACCTATTTGTTTAAGAACAAACTCCCCCTCACAAAATGGTCATCATGTTTAGCACTCGGAATTTTGAAAATCAGCTTTTCAATATCAGTTGTCGAAAATCTTTTTGTATTTTTCAAAATTTATGCTAAAACACACTAAAATCTTTTTGGATTTTTATATATGAAATGCAGTAAAGAAATATTTACAGACACTATTTTTGTGAGTTTGTGTAAGAGGATCATATCCGTTTTGAGACAAGTCACCAACACCGTTAAGCGTCATTTCATTTTAAGTTCTAAACAATTCACTTAGATTGTCAGTATACTGATCCACTTTAAATTTTCACACAAATTTCAACTGGTCCGAAATACGAAATTAATGTTTTAAGCACTTAAACTTATTCGCGTGTCCCACTACTTGAATATACTCCCGTATCCAGATCCCAATATTCAGTCTTACAGGTGAGTATACCTAGATGATATCTGTAAGGGGTTAGATGCGAAACTGTGAGAGCTCAGTACAGAACTTCCGTTCAGTAGAGAGATAACGGCTCGACTTTAGGTGAGTCCCCTTTAGAGGATCTTTTTTACAACAGCAATAACTATCAATTTTATTGTTTCATCAATTTGCTGAGGGCGGCGCTATTTTTCAAGCATTTGCAGAAAGTATTATGCGGGGACTAGGTCAGAATTTCCATTCAGCAGAAGTCCCGGGATAATACCCCAGATATCACTAAGCATAAAGACCTAGTATCTCAGAAAGAGGGACCTTTCAACCAAGATTTCGGGGGTTACCCATATATCCAAGAAGTTGTTACCCACGAATTAAGCATGTTTGAATTTTAGGTTTATATCTCGTCAAAATCTACTAAATGTGCAAAAACCTACCGGCATATCCGTAGTGAGATTGTTTATCACATTTTTTACATTCCAATTCTTTAGCATGTTTTGACAGTCCACTGATGTACTATCATTTCCTCTTTTATACAACAAAACTCATTTTTGAATTTTATCATGTTTTTGGCTTTTTCAAATTTTCTAATGTTTTTGGATTTTCTGAAATTTCTTACTCCCCTTAAAATGCAAACACATTAAAGAAAATTGAAAACAAACTATATAGAAAATTGACAACCGATATCAAATCGCCTCAATTCGCTATCCACTTGGCATAGACAATCAGAACTCCCCCTTTAAACAAACTATTTTCTCATTATAATTTCAAAAAAGTATAGACTCTAAACAACTTGAATATCACTTTAACCTTCTTGTATATTGAATTTACAGAGATTACAGTTACAAGAAATACCGGCAGCACTTCGGTACAATATCCTGATTCCCCACCAAATGACATGATCACAAGCCTATTTATAGAGTTTCTGATTCCCCACAAAAGTGCAATGTTCATTTCGTGGGAAATCAACATTTTGTCATTTCGTGGGAAATCAACATTTTGTCATTTCGTGGGAAATCATCTCTTAAAACTCTATTTTCCTAAACTACATGACTTGATCTAACAAATCTAGTGTAAGACTCGATGCAAGACGAAGTCGACAGATGTATGCACCAACACCCGTATAGGGAAAATAAGTTAAAAGTATTTACCTGAGCAAGTATAGTCACAATAAGCAAGTGCAAATAGCTTTTACTGGATCTCCTATTCTGGAACGAAGGTTTATAATAACCTATTAGAATCCTAACGGGTCTTTATTTTAGCCTAAGCTTAGACCGGTTAGTTTTAAAGAAAGATACGGTTCAAACGCATAATAAAGCGAAGACCGGTTAAGAATGTGGTTTTGACCCGACAAGCTTGCATGCTTGTTTAATAGGGGTAACTTAAACACATTATGGATTTTGAGACAATAATGATATGGTTTGACCCGTTTCGGCTAATGTATGTAAACTAGTTACATAAGCCGATCCGAACGCGGAAAGTGCGTAACAAGTAACCATATGAATCATATACAAGTTCCCTGAGTTAATATGCACTAAATATGTTGTGACATCAGTAAGATATCTTCTATTATGCCCAAAATGATTTTAAACTCAAACTATGCCTCATAAGAGCATTTTGGTCATTTTAAAGGGGTATAAAAGAGTTTAATTTGTAATCTGAGTTAAGGTCTGATTTATTTAGTAAATATACTTAATTTAATAAGTTATAACAGTAGGGTATCATATATATGTGAAATTTATTAATTATAACCATATTATGCACCGTAGGGGTATTTTGGTAATTTCACATAAGCCTAAAAGGTCAAAACTGGAAATCCGAGTTTAAGAGTTTTGCTTACTGTTAAAATATAAAATTTACTGAATATATCAGTAGGCATTAACCCTTATATGTTTAAAATAGTTTTGACATATACTATGCGTTAAAACGCTTAAAAAGGCGATTTGGAGCCATTTCCGGGTTTACTATAGAAAGATGATATTTTTAATATTCCAGAAGGCTCAAAATAATTTATTTAACATAATAAATCAGTAGAAAAAGGTTTGTGGTCAAAAGGATTTATAAAACTCATTTTATAGCCCAAAAGGGCAAAACCGGCAATAACCGAAATAAGCTTAGAACTCTAAGTTATGCTCAGCCTAAAAATAAATAAAAATCTTCAAAAATGCCAAAATATTATTTTATATCAGTAGGTAAAAAGTTTGATATTAAAATTTGGGTTTAGATAGGCTATATGCTAGTTACGCCATTAATTACTAAAAAGGCTTCTAATTACTCTAATGAGCATAACTCTAAATCTAGACCTCAAACTGATGTCAAATTTTAGGTACAAGTTCATAAATCAGTAACTAAGGTGTCTACTCTTTTATATTTTCAAAAATCATAATTTAAGGTGAAAAGGGCATAATAGTCAACATTTAGGCGATTAACGGAAACTTGCATAATAATGGGACAACTAATGAACCAAGCCGTGTAATCACAGAGGGTTATACTAACATGTAACTAGGTCCAAAAGAAGCTCTAAGGCAATCCTAAACTTGGCTTAAACGGGTCAAAACTGAAAGTCAAAGTATAAGTCAAACTATGCGACTTTCGGTTCCAAACCGAGCCTAAACTGAAAATTGTCGGGGTGAACATGTTTAGACATGTTCTTACATTAATTACCAAGTTATATTAATGATAAAACAGGTTGTATGGATCTTACATTGCTAATTATGCATTAATTTGAAATAAAGCTTTCTGTTGACTTTTTGTAATTAGCTTTGACCCGACAATTGACATAGTTAGATTGGGAATCATAGAGTACCCTTTTAAGGGTTTATTACCCACATAATTACCTGCTTACATGGTTGTAAAACAAGGTTTCCAAGGCCGAGTACTCCCCGAGTAGTCGCTACAAGGTAGGCTGCCGAGGCGACTTTTTTGACTCCGCCTAATTACTCAACATCAATCAAACGCGGTCAACCTTGGCCAAAATCGTACCTAGTAGGTCAACTCGGGCCAAGGTTGACTTAAAAAATAATAAAACATAATTTCTATGCATATCATATTAAAGAATTAATATCATTTTCACGTATTTTGTTCTAGATATTAGTAAATTTATGTTATTTGACATATATATAATTTCTAAAAACTAATTTCTTTATAATTTTACATGTCCGAGTATTCCTCGAGTACTCTCTACCTAGGCCGAGTACTCTCAACTCCCCGGTCGACTAACTAGGGAGCCCCTAGCGACTTTTGCAACCATGCCTACTTATAGGTATTTTTAATTCGAGATTTGACTGGATAATTATTGCTTAATCTTGAAGTCAAACCTTAATTACGACGGTATGACTTTTAGTTAATTAACTAAGCTAAACTGAATTAAAGAGGATTAAGGACACTTACAAGAGTCCTAAGTATGCTTAGGGACTTTAGGAAAATTTGGTTGCTGTCCAGAGAGCTCCAGAGATGCTTAAAATATAATGCAAGTGATCAAGTGCAAAGTTCACAACTTCAACTCTTTATATAGAGTTTAAATTTCTCAAGATCATGCCATGTAACTCTACAAGTGTTGTGAGATGATCCTAGGTGCCCCTATGTTGCTATATACCAGTTACCAAGCCCCTGTTTTCGAAAACCACACTAATAAGGCGGTGTAATAGGCTGAACAGGCAGCTGCCCAAAATCTGCTGCCAGCGACAGGCTTACGGACCGTAAGCCAAAACTTTTGCGGTCCGTAAGCACCTCCTTGCGGACCGTAAGCCTATACGGATACGGTCCGTAACTGACCCAGGTCTGATGCGCCCAGGTATGCTTCTTGCGGACCGTAAGCTTAAAGCCATACGGTCCGTAACCGATGACCAGAATCCAAAATTTTTGCAAACTTTCAAGTATTGACCATGCAACTTTGTAGTCTCCGAATCTTGGGTCCTTTAATCAGTTGAGGGTCCCTTTTGCTCAGACCTTGCATGCTTTGCATGCACTTATCCCAAAAATGTCCAAACCCCTGAGCTAACCACTGTCTATCCACCTGAACTCATCCCAGACACTGTTGAGACTCCATCCAAAGCCTTATTGGCTTTGGAGACCCTAATGAACTAATCCTTTTACTTCATGTGCAGGTAGCTTCTGCATGCTTAGATAGCCTTTGGTATGTAGATAGTGGAGGCTCCGGGCATATGACAGGATGTAAAGCCCTACTCAAAGATTTCAAAATCCATGGAGGGGGTGATATATCCTTTGGTAATAATAGTAAAGGGAAAGTTCTGGGGTCTGGTACAGTACAGTCTGGTAATATAAAATTTGAAAATGTCACTCTAATAGACAATCTAAAATTCAACCTCCTGAGTGTCTCATAAATGAGTGATAAGGGCTATGGCCCATTCTTCACAAAGGATTGTTGTAGGATTGTTGGACCAGAAATGGTTGAAAAGATTGAAGTAATAATAAAAAATGGAAAAACCAAACTTGTTGCTCAAAGAAGTGGCAATGTTTATGTAGTTGATATGTCAAAAGAGAGCCCCAGGACTGATGCCTGTCTATTCTCAGCTGCGTCAAACAATGAGACAGAATTATGGCACAGTAGATTGGGGCACACAAATCTCAAGACAATCACTGCCATCTCAAAACAGGGGTTAGTAAGAGGTTTACCTCAAAAACTGTTCACCTGTTCTGAGCATTGTGTTTCTTGCCTAAAAGGTAAACAACATAAAAGCTCATACAAATCAATTGAAGAGTCCAAAACAACCAAAAGTTTGCAAATGCTTCATATGGATTTGTTTGGCCCACTTAAAGTCATGAGTCTCAAGAAAAAGAGATATTGTTTGGTTATTGTTGAGGACTTTTCTAGGTTTACATGGACTTACTTTTTACACTCAAAAGATGAGACTGCAGGTATTCTGCAAGACTTTGTGAAACAGGTTGAAAAACAGTTTGACTTGCCAGTAAAAATCTTCAGAAGTGATAATGGGACAGAGTTCAGAAACAAGGAGTTAGATGATTTTTGTGTGTCAAAAGGAATTGTGAGGCAATACAGCATTCCAAGAACACCAGAATAAAATAAGGTTGTTGAAAGAAAAAAACAGGACTTTGATTGAGGCTGCCAGAACCATGCTTGCTGATTTAGGTTTGCCATTAACTTTTTGGGCAGAGGCAGTAAACACTCCTTGCTATGTCCAAAACAGAGTTTTAATCAACCCCAGGCATCAAAAGACTGCCTATGAACTGCTGTATAAAATAAAGCCATTGATTTCATATTTCAAAGTTTTTGGCTGCCCATGTTTCATTTTAAACTTAAAAGATTATATCTCAAAGTTTGCAGCCAAAATTGATTGTGGTTATCATCTGGGATACTCAACCACTGCTAAGGCCTACAAAGTGTTTAACACAAAGACTAAGATAGTGGAAGAGACTTTGAATGTAAAGTTCAATGAAATTTCATCAATGAAAATCCCAGCAAATCCTGCAGACTTATTTGATCTTGATAAATTCACATTTGAAAGTGTTGCTGTCAAGTCTAACAATGCAGGTCCATCAGAAACTTCATCATTAGACTATGGATATGAAATCATCATTCCACAACAAAAGTCTGCATCAAGTGGAAAAGCAGCAGATGTTCAAAACAGCTGTCAAAGTTCAACCACTGCTACCTCAACAGTTGTTGACCAAAGTAGCCCATTAACCCCTGCTTCCACATCATCAAACACTGTTGATAAATGTCCTAAAATAGTGGATCAAAGTCAGCATGTGTCCACACCATTACCTCCTATTCCACCACCTTTTGAAGCCACTGCTGGATCATCAAAGTCACCAGCAGTGGTTAGCTCAGATGATTCACATCTGCAGCCCTCCCCACTTAATGCCATTGTTCCATACCAAGGAGAACTTATCTTCTTGAAATCTCATCCACCTGACCAAATCATTGGCAACATCAATGAAGGGGTGCTCACCAGAAGTCAATCCCAAAAAAATTGTCTTTTTGCTGGTTTCCTATCTCTCCATCAGCCAGTCAAGTACCAAGAGGCACTAAAAGACAATGGCTGGGTAGAAGCCATGCAAGAGGAGCTCCAACAGTTTAGAAGACAACAAGTTTGGGAGCTTGTTCCATTTCTAGAGGGTGTGAGTCCTATTCGCACAAAATGGGTCTTCAAAAATAAAACTGATGAAAGGGGTATTGTTATCAAGAATAAAGCCAGGCTTGTGGTTCAAGAGTTTAGACAGGAAGAGGGGATTGATTATGATGAAACATTTACCCCTGTAGCAAGACTTGAAGCTATCAAATTATTCCTGGCCTTTGCTGTCAACCACAACATCAAGGTGTATCAAATGGATATCAAATGTGCATTCCTCTATGGTAAGATTCAAGAAGAGGTATATGTTTGTCAACTTCCAGGCTTTGAGGATCCATTTAATCCAAATCATGTCTACAAGCTAAATAAAGCTTTATATGGGTTGAAACAAGCACAAAGGGCCTGGTATGAAACTATTTCCACCTTTCTACTTTCCATTGGTTTCACAAGAGGTAAGATAGTTAAAACACTGTTTTTAAAATGGAGAGGAAAGGATTTGATGATTATCCAGATTTATGTGGATGACATCATTTTTGGAAGCACATGTAATAAAATGTGTGAAGAGTTTAGAAAACTCATGACAGCTGAGTTTGAAATGAGCGCAATGGGTGAACTCCAGTGCTTTCTTGGTCTCCAAGTAAGGAAACTGCAAATGACACTTTTATCCATCAAGGCAAATATGCTTAAGAACTTTTAAAGAAATTTGAAATGGATGATTGTAAACCATGCAGTACACCCATTGCAACCAATAAAATAGTCATGTCTGATGAGAAGGATGAATTGGTTGATCAAACTTTATATAGAAGCATGATTGGGTCTTTATTGTACCTAACTGCATTAGGCCAGACATCATGTTTGCAACATGTGTTTGTGCAAGATCCCAATCAGCCCCTAGAAAGTCAAACCTTATTGCTGTAAAAAGGATATTCAGATACCTAAAAGGTGCTCCCACACTTGGTATCTGGTATCCAGCTGATGGTAAAATTAAGCTTTCAGGTTTTTCAGATAGTGATTTGCTGGATGTGACAAGACAAGGAAGTCCACTTCATGAGGGTGCCAATTTCTAGGCAGTTGCTTAGTTTCTTGGCAAAGCAAAAAGCAAGCAGCTGTTTCCACATCCACTGCTGAGGCAGAGTATATAGCTGCTGCAAGCTGTACAGCCCAACTGCTTTGGCTTCAAAATAAGTTGCTGGATTTTGGTATCACTGCCCTAAAGACACCTCTCATGTTGGACAGTCAGGAAGCAGAAAATATCATCAAAAATCTAGTTTCCCACTCAACCACCAAGCACATTGACATCAGACTTCACTTTGTGAGGGATTGCTATGTAAAAGGTTTGATTTCTCTACACCATGTTCCAACTAAAGATCAGCTGGCAGATGTGCTAACCAAAGCATTAGACACATCCACCTTTGAAAGCTTGATCTCTAGGATTGGCATGCTAAACATGGAATAACAGGCAAAGTCCTGTTTTTCTATGAATAAAAGCATTCAAAGTGTTTTCAGAAAATCAAAAATCCATCCTTAAAAATAGCTAAAAATGAATTTTTCTACTTAAAAGTCTGTCCACTGTCTTGTTCAAAAGTCTGTTCTACTTAAAAGTCTGTCCACTGTTGAAAGTCAACCCCTGTTCTCTCATTTCCTTGATAAGCACTGTTGTTCAAAATCAGTGTTTTATCCACTGTTATGCTATCAACTAATAGTAAAAATCACCCACTGCCTTCATTATTACCGTTACAACCACTGATCTTGTTCCATCAGTGGTTTTCATAAAACACTTGTCCTTCATATCATCAGAGGTTGGCACGTGGACAATACATAGTGGTCAGATCTTTTGTAACCGTTGCCATGTCAGCATTCACTTTTTCCTCTATAAAACCCCCTTCAAAACCCCCAAATAGGGTTTTACTGTCGAATCAAATTCACAAAAATTCCTTTCTCAAAGTAGTTTCCATCTCTTTCTCTCAAATCCTTCATCGATTTCCTTCATCAAAATGACAAAATCAAAGTCATCTGCAAAATCCACTTCAAAATTATCTTCTAAAAACGCCACTCAAATGGCTACCACAACCATTGAAATTCCATAAAAAGGTCCTCACAATTATCTGGGTCTTCTTACAAAACCCAGCACCATCGATATCTACGATTCCATCATCGACATCATGTCAGCTTCAAAGTACAAAACTTTGTTGACAGCAGATGCTCTGATTTTCCTGAAAATCCAGAGAGAATTTTGGAAAAATGCTACTCTTGAAAAACAAGGTGAAGACATCATAGCCATAAATTCCTCGTTGATAGGTAAAACAGTCAAAATCACACCACAATCCATTTCAGAGGTATTCGGACTAGATGATCAGCAAGGTAAAACCATTTTCCCTAAAAACGAATATCAAACTGATTTTCTTGAAAGAGGGTATGCAGAACAAATGATGAGGGATAACTTACAAAAAGGTAACTTCCCTCCTGCGACAAGATTTTTATTCCATACCCTGTTAATGTGTGCTTCAAACAAAACAATTGCTTTTAATGAAATACCATTAAAGATTCAATATCTGGGATATGCTATTTTACAAAATGAAAATTTTAACTATTCCCAGGAAATCTTTGATGACTTGGTTAAAAATGTTTCTACAAAATCCTTTCTATTATTTCCAAGGTTCTTAAGTTACTATTTTCAAACGAAATTTGGAAAGGATGATGCAAATGTGTACCAACAAGGTGATTCTTTCAAAATAAACAGCTTAACTGCTGAAACTTTTACAAGACTTTCAACACCTTGCAAAACACAAGCAGAGGTGCCTGAGCAGAATTTAGCAGCTACCACTGCTCCTCAGGTATCTGCTGCTGAGCCCACTGCTCAAGGTGATCACAGCAGCAAAACAACTGCTGTGAAACCCACACCTAAAATCACCAAAAAGCCATGACAAAAGAAAACTCAAAAGCCCCTAAACCCAAATCAAAGGCAACTCTGGAGGATGAGATACCAGAGCAATTGCCAGTGACAGCACAAAAGTCACAAGAAACCACTGCTGCTACTTCCTCACAACAGATGGTAGAAATATCTCAACCCATACCTAGAACTCCTCCTGCTTCTTCTCAAAAAGAACAGGTTGTACATATAGGACACCACAATATGATGCTCTGGAATCACTTGCTTCCATCATCCACAGCCCAATGCCCGGGGCCAATTCTCTTTCTACACCCAACCTCACCTCCACAATTCCCCCACAAACAAAATTATTGTTGGATGCTCTTGATTTGAACCAGGCATAAACCAGTCCTTCTCACTCACCTGTCAATGAGAACATACCTCAACAAGTGACTGGGTCTGATGTATCAATCATTGTTAACCCACCAACAACACCTGAGGAGGTTACACCCCTTGAGTTACAAGTAACTCTTGGTGGTAGTTGTTGGTGCACGATGTCTAAAGCCTACGTCTTAAGTCTAGGTCATAATGTATAGGGGTCTTAGTGTCAAAAATGTAAAGTTTAAGGGGTCTTTATGTAATTTCGCATGAAAGTAGTATTGCCTAATTCCGCACGGAATTACCATATGTAATTCCGTTTGAAATGTGAAGTTTCATTCCGTGCGGAATTAGAAGGCTATATATGTGTGTTTGCATTCTCATTTGGTACGGAATTAGTCACATAGCCACGAAGTGCTGCCGAATTCCTGCCGTGTAATCAAGTTCAATTTTAATGAGAAGCAAGTATTAAAGTGATATCTCTGTTTTCTACTCCATTCTTACTGATCAAAGCTGTTTGTATAATTCCGCCTCTCAAACAATGTGTATTGCCTCTTATTGACTCAATCAGTCGGTAAAACGATCCTACAGTAGTCCAAGTGAAGCAGTCACTACAAGTGCTGAACCCATTGGTTTGCATTTGGACAGTGTATCCAGTATTCACTAGTTCACTAAAAAGTGTTTCTCTTATTGAAGGAAGAAGTCCCCAGTTCCAAGACAAAGGGGCATCAGTGGATGATTTCTGGAGTACACTTCCTGAATCAACCACTGTTACAACCACTGCTAGTGGGAAATCAGATGATCCCATTAAATTGGGTGATGGTTTAATGTACCGAGAATTGACGGGTAGAATTGATAAACACGATACATCTGTTGCTGAACTTAAAAATATGATGCAACAGTTGTTAAAAGTTCAAAAAGTACCAACCACTGTTGCTCCAGCTCAAGCACCTGCACAATCTGCACCTGCTGCAAATGAGTTATGGAACTTATTTCAACCATAGCTCCAACATCAAAGATAATTGGCTGATCAGCAGCATGAGATACATGTTCAAAAGCTGAGAAACATGATGGAGTCTAGGTTTAAAGATACCCAAGTTGACATCAAGGCTATAAAGGCCCACATACTGAACACCACTGGCACTGCTCCTCCCACTGTTCTCTTTACTGATAACCCACCACCAGATAATGCCAAAAAGGGGGAGAAAATCAAGCAGTGGAAGAAGAAGGGAATTGAAGATGGTCTTTACATTGAACCACAACAAGATAGTATGCTCAAAGACATCCCTTTGCCAGATGGGTCCAAAAAGATTGATGTTACCACTAATTCCATTGCTGATGCATTAGGAGATGTGAAAAAGGATATAAAGGCTAAGGATAATGCCATGTGGGAACAGGAGAAAAGAGCATTTATGGAGCTAAATGAGCAGGGTACTTCTGAGCCTAAGGATGACCAAAATCCTGAGCCAAAAAGAAAGAATCCCACTAGAAAAGTGAGGGAACCCAAACACAAATCATCCAAACCCACAAAGAAAACTCCTAAACCTACCAAAAATCTCACACATCAATCTTCCACCCAAACAGCTGTTGTAACACCTGTTGTATCATCAACAGCTGATATTTCAGTGGTTTCAACAACTGCTAGCCAAACACCGGCCACCACTTTAACACACACCACTTCAACACACACCACAACCACTGCCTTACCACCACCACCAAAAATCAACTCACCACCAAAAACATCACCAACACCACCCTCATCCCCTGCTAAAAAGCAGAAGACAACCGATGTTACAACATCTGTTGAAATGGCAACAGTGGTTGAAACACCAGTTGTTTCAACAACTGTTAGTCAGCAACCTCCCACTTCAATCACATCCATTTCAATAACCACCACTCAAATTACCACCACTGATTCATCCAAAACATCATCAGCCTCTCCTCAACCAAAAAGGAGAAGGTTAATTCTAAAAGATGATGATACTTCACCACCACCAACATCTTCACAACCTCTATCACTTGTTACTATACCAAACCCTATTCCTCTCTCATTAGCTCTGGTTCAAAATCCAATCACTGACATTACTCCTGCAGGTGTCCAATATCCTCTAGAACTTGCAGCAGTCAGAGAAGAAATCAAGTCCTTCTACTTTGAGGATGGCCCTGCTAAAAGGAGTTTGCCATCAGTTGGAGGATATCCCAAGCCTAACAATATTGAAGAATATTTGAAAATTAAGTCTCTACAAGCAGAGGATATCTCTAAAAGAAATTCAGAAGGGAAATCTGACAAAGAAATTCAACAGAACTATCAATTCCTGCTCACACAAGTCAGATCTTTGGAACAATTTGCAAAGAATGTGTGTCAGCAGATATCAGAAAGAGCAGATGAATCCCTGAGAAAAGAGTATATTGATAACATCATGTCTTATAAGAAATACAAGGGAGAAAAATACATGTATAAAGAATGGACCATTCCTGAGCTGGAAAGTGAAGCAGCCAGGATACAAGACATGATCAAAAACAAAGTCAAACATACTCCTCCTGATTGGGCAAAATACAAGGAAAATGTGCCTGGTAAGGCATTGGAGCTGAGGAGAAAGAAAGAGGAATTGATAACAGCTGAGTTTGGGTCTAAAAATCAAGTGATGAGGTGGAAAGAAGACAAGGTCAGAGTCACTTACAAAAAGTTGGAGGATCTAAGGAAGAAAAATCCAAAGATACCTCAAAAACCGGACTATCCTGAAGTAGAGGTTTCTAAAAGACCACCAAAGCTGCAAATAAAAAGAGCCACTGCTCCAGCTGGTGCCTTTCTTTCTCAAAGAAGAAGGCAAAAACAGATGGATGCAGAAACAGCAGAAGAAATAGCTGCTGGTAATGAAGTGATAAAGATGGTTTACAAACAAATGATGGCTGATATTCCTGAACTTGCTCATGCTCAAAGCACTACTAAGTCAGTCATCACCAGGCCAGCATCTCCAAACTCCTCATCTAATAAAAATCTCCCAAGAAACCCACCAGACTCAAAAGTACTAAAGTGGAAAACTGATAAACAGTCCCATGTACTGACTGTGATCAAGTCTAGTGGAGAAGTGAAGAAAATATCAAGGGAACAAGCACTTGGCCTAAGTCTTGAAGATCTGCAGGATCTACTTGATCTTCCACTATGTAGGGATGAAGATGACACAGATGCCTTAGACTTTGAGTTACAACTCAAAGGGAAAATAAGGGAACTGTTGATGAGGCAATAAAGCTCCACAAATAATGAAGGGTTTTGGCCTTATCTGTTCCAGGGGGAGACTGTTGGGATTGAACCCTATCAGAGGAATAGATAATTAAAGCCAAAACTGGATCAGAGTAGTGGATCCATAATAAGCAGATGTTATGTACACAAGTCTCTCCCCTTGAAAGTGATTTCAACATCTGATAACCTCCAATCCACTGATCTTTACAACAGCTGATCAAGTCAAAGACTGATGAAGACTAAACCCCTGCTGATCAATCTGCTACTATGGGTCAAGCACTGCTGAATATCTCAAGTACTGCTGGAGTCACAACAGTGGAAGGATAAAGCAGTAGTTTAGCTTGTTTTATGTAATATATTGTAAACAGTAGTTAGCATAGCAGTATTTGTATAGATCAGTTGTTTAGAGTTTGTTAGGAGGTTAGATGTCACTTTCATGGTGACGTCAGCAAAGATGCCACAGTGGTTTGTCCGTGCCTATAAATAGAACAGTACCCTGTACTGTTTTATCAGCTCTCTTCATCACTTTCATTCCTGTACGAACATTCACTGTGAGCTCAGGCTGAGGGGGAGCTTGTTACATACTTGCATATTTTAAATTGAATCTTGTAATAAATTCAAGCATTCGGTTCAATGTTAAACTTTTATGTTGAAAGCAATTTCTCCTATTTGATTGTGTGCAAAGTTTGTTTCCATTTATATTCCGTTGCATTACTCATTCATCTTTCATCTTAATTCAAACGTAAAACACAATCAATCCAAACTCAGATCCTAACACGTCAACATGTGAATTCTCACCTTTGTGTGACCTTTTAACGAACTCGAAGCTTAACGATGTTTGTTATGCTCCCATGAATACCCAAAATCTAACTTGAAGGGTCATAAGTGGCAAAAATGAAAGTTATTTCAAGTTATTATTTTAAGGGGCCAAAAATGTCAAATTTGAAAACTTGGTTTGCTGAAACCATGAGGGGTCGTGCTGCGCGACACCCTCCCCCTCATGCAGTCGCGCGACGCGATGGTGTCATTTGGGCAGAATGTTTGTGCAGTTGTCCTTCTTCTTCCTTGTTCTCCAAACAAACCACTTTAACTCATATATTTCAAAACTATGAGCTTGTTAGTTGTTTTTAACACCTGATTGGACACTTGGGGTGATCTTAGAAGCCCTCTAACACATGGCATGATCCAAGGGACTCATGTTTAAGTATAAATAGGAGCTCTAGTTGTCCATTTTCTTTGCACCTTTCATTCATTCTTTCTCTCCTTCTCTTATGGGAGCTCCTGAGCAATTGGGAGCATACCTCTGAGTTCTCTTTAGTCCCTAGGACCACTTGTGAGTGTTCCTTTCATGACTAGTTATTTTTTTTGGCTTTTAAAGCCAAAAAGTCAAGCGTTTACGATAAACGCTTTGACTTTTAGTTAGACCATAAATGGTCAAGCCATTTTCCTCAACGAACATGGCTACATGATCGTAATTAGTTAGGTGTTAATCCCTCAAAAGGGCACCTCCTAAGAATCATGTTTGCTTGGTCAATTGACGAGTCAACGTATTGACATTTTAAAAAGTCAACGGGTTTGATTTTAAAATAATTGCGATCTGAGTTTAAGAGTGTTCTAAAATATGTTTTATCACTTAAACAACTTAATAATAATTATTAGAAAATGTTAAACATGTTCGGCTCATCAATTCCAGTTTTAGGGTCTGTTCGCAACCGAAAGTTGCGAAGTTTGACTTCTATATTGACTTTCGATTATGAACCGAATTAGACTAGTATGCTACTGATTTAAGGTTCCGTTATGATTGTAATATGATGTAGCATAACCTTATAAGGTTATATTACATGATCGTATTAATAATCTGAGTTTTATGCAAGTTTCCGTATTTATTGCATACTTTGACCTTTATGCCCATTTTAGCAAAAATAAGGTTTTAGACACAAATAAGCTTGCAAATGGTTTAGGTACTGATATGTTAACATGTTTAACATATTTTGATGTTACAAATCTGATCATAAACTGAGTTTGCGTAATGTCGTAAATTGGGCTTTAAAGTGACCAAAATGCCCTTTAGGCGCATAGATTGGTTTTAAGCATAATTCCTTATACCAAACTCATTGCCTACTGATTTAATATCATAATTAGGATATTTTGGGATATCAATTCAGATTGTAAACTGAGTTTATGCACAAGTGCTTGTACTATGTTCTTAAATGACGATAATGCCCTTATAACACACAAAATGGTTTTAAAGCATGATTTTCATACAAAACCTTTTTCCTACTGATATGTTATATTAAATAACATATTTTGGTCATATAAACCTGATTATAACATCAGTTTTCTTTAAGCATCGCACATATCATCATTTAACGATTTTAACGTCGTTCGGTGCATAATATGGTTTTAAACCATATTTAGCAATCAAGACTTGTTACCTACTGATTTTATAAATCATTTTAAATATTTTTGCAGTAGGTACATATTGTAAACTCGGAATCCCAATTTAAGCTTTCGAAACTATGTATGAAATGACCAAAATGCCCCTAAGGTGCATAGTTTGGTCTTAAACTATAAAACACACATATGTTTGATATCCTACTGATATTATATCATAAATAAAATGTTTTCACAGATGTTTATGGTCGTAACATCAGATTATACGCAAGTCTCTTTTATACGTCGCCAAATGACCAAAACGCCCTTAAGAGGCATTGTTTGATTTTAAAACCTTAACGGGCATACAAGTTGATATCCTGCTGATATTATAACTTGTTTAAGGTATATTGGCATATGGAACTTGTTCATGACTCATCCGGTTAGCCGATATCGCGTATACGCATACAGATAGACTTACGTAACCAGTTTACATAAGTTTACCGAAAAGAGTTTAACCTTATCGTTTTGATCTTAAATTCCAGAATGTACATTGTTTACCCATATTATACAAGTCTTAGTACTTGTAGGGTTTAAACCACATTCTTTTCAGTATACGCTTAATCTAGCGAACATATTCTTAAGTTTCAGGTCATATCTAAAGGAACTACCTTTGGCCCGTGTACATTCTAACAGATAATAAATCTGTTCATTCTAGACTATAGTACCCCCCAGATAATCGGACCTGAGTCAATAAAACTTAGACTTGCGGCTCTTTGCCAAATATAGTCTTATTGATTGGAAGCTCGCAAAAGGTAAATACTGCTGACTTATTTTAGTGTAAACTTGGGATGGCAAATATACCTCTTGGGGCGGTTATTACATAAGTAAGTCGCCTATGATTGCGCAAAAATGTAAGAATACGGTGTAATCCGTTTACTTGATAATTATTATAATTGGGGGTTAATGATACCATGTCCGGACAACCCAATGAGTAAATCAAGTATATTCTCGCAACAAGAATAATCCCAAGATATATTTAAAGGATCACCTATGGGTTTTCCATATGTATAATGTCACACCCCAACCGATGGCGGAAACATCGGGGTGAGGCACTGAGCGAAACAGATTGTCCTAGAGAATCCATAACACTATTAGTTACAATATATTTAACGTCATGTCCCATACCATAACATATAAAGCACACATAGTTATCACAGATATTGTTCTCAAAGACAAATATTGTTCCGACAACTAAAATTTTATTCGTGGGTTTCTAGACCACCTAAGCTTGATTCTATGACATCCAGCAAATAAAAGCAATCCTAAACACCTGTCACATACGTTAAAATAGGTCAATACACATAGTGTAAAGGTGAGCATACAAGTTTAATAGTATAATAGTAGCGAAAGCGGTTTACGCATAACCAGTATGTAACACGTAGAAATGTGAAGCATGTAACACGTAGAAATGTGAAACATGTAAGCTATCAACAATGAAATATGCACAGACATGACTGCGAGTTGTAGAATGCGCAACATATATCACCACTGTGACACACTGACACGTGAAGAAATACCCTTAACCACCCCTGTCCACGACAGGTGCTGAGTCCAAACTATAGTACTATCGTTGCTAAGGTGTCAGGCAACAATTACTGTGTAAACATAACATACAAGCATTCATCGAATAACACGTATAACTTGCAAAGCGGTTAGCGTATAAAAGTGTTTGCGTTGTGTGTCGATGTTATTTGATATAGGTAATGTATGTAACACCCAAAAGTGCGTTAAGCAAAAAGGGATCGAGTATACTCACAGTTCGTGTTTAACAAATAAACATAAGCTTGGATTGAAGGGAGCACTTGAAAGTTAGCGTGGTCACAGTACAATAGAATAAGTGTTGAACAGTGCGTAAAATAGTGTGTCGGTGAGATGAACGATTGAATGGTGGTTCGATCGGATGGCCATCCGGATGGATGACCGTTCGGTCGGATGGTTATTCGACTGAGGGAGGTGTGTTTGTGAAATATTGAACTTTTGAAGTTTTCGTTGTAGTATAAATAAAGTCATTCGATCGGATGGTCATCCGGACGGATGGCCGTTTGATCGGATAGCCGTTCGATTTAAACTGAAAAATCTTTGAAAATTTTGTAAAAGTTTAAGTTTTAATATTGTGAAATCAAGTCATCTGGTCGAATAGTTGTTCGATCAGATGGTCATCCGATCGGACGGCTATTTGATCGAGTAACCAGTTTGTTTAAGAACTTGTAAAATCAGTTAAGTTTAGAAAGTTCGCGATTTGACCGAGACGGTATGACGACGTGTTAAACAATGGAAGTCTCATCAAGTCCAACTTGTCCGATCAGACGGGAATCACCCCGTTCAATCAGAACCAACTGTTCTTGATGGAGTTTCATATTCCACCCGTGAATCGGTCGTCTCTTCGATAGAAATCCATTCTCAGCCCGATTCTCCACTAGAGAATGAGTAGTGAGCCCGAACGAGTCCAGCTTCTAAGGGTTTCGAGTAAAAGTGAAAGATTGTTGAAGAAAAGTTTGAAACCGTTATAAAATGTTTAGATTTAGCTGAAATCGGTGTAAAAACGTGTAGAAATCCATCAGATCCAAACCGTTCTTGATGAGATGAGGTCACACTTCAATGTTCATAAGAACTCCATGATGACGTCACCTTAGAACAGCCCGAATCAGAGGATTTCATGGTGGAAATGCAAGATTCGTTGGAGAAGATGATGAGAAAGTGTGTAGTGATGATGAAAATACAAGATTTAGGATGAAAACTTACAAGAATCACAAGAAATCGAGAGAAAAATGACTGAGAGTGCACTGGTCGGAGGGAGCTGTCACATCAAGTGAACAGTTGATGTGACTGCTGAGTATTTATAGGGGAAGAGGTGAAAGGTGGTGTAAAGTTGGACGGTCGGACGGTCGTTCGATCGAATGGTCATCCGGTCGGATGTCCATTCGACCGAATGGTCGTTCGATCGGAGAACCCTTGCGAGTTAGTTTTCCGACTTTCGTTTCGTGCATTGAGCATTGCGTTGCGTTTAATCGAGTGGCGAGTAAGCCATACGATAGTATTAAACAATAGTTACACAAATAATATAACTAACACATAACATAAAAGTACAACATAATTTTTTAGTCCGGGATGAGATTGCGTTGCGATAGAGTTGCGATTGCGTTTTCGAAAACCACCTTTAAACATAACATGCACAAGTAAACACATAATAACACACACACATAAAACAATACCAATAACTGCGATTCGGGTTGCGATGCGATAGCGATGTAATAGCGTCAAGTAGATAGCGTTTAATTGCGTTTATCGCATTGTTACTTCACATATTAAAAATCGTAACGAAAATAGCGTAAACTAAAGTATCGATTATCGAGTCAAAGAGTACAAGCAGTAATTAAGTAAGAAATGACAGATCTGAATAGCAATTTGTTCTTTCTTTTACTTTAACTTTGACTTGTACTTTGACTTTAAAAAGTCGGGTTGTTACAACCTCCCCTACTTTAGGGAATTTCATCCCGAAATTAAGGCGCAGGCGTTACAAAAAGCTGTGGATACTTAGCCTTCAGATCACTTTCGAGTTCCCAGGTGAACTCGGCGCCGCGTTTGCCTTCCCAGTGAACCTTCACTATGGGAATGTGTGAGCATCGGAGCTTCTTGGTCTCTCGGTCCATGATCTCAAATGGCTTTTCCACGAAGTGTAATGTTTCATCCACTTGTAGATCCTCAAGAGGGACATGTAAGTTCTGCTCGGCTAGACACTTTTTGAGGTTCGAAACATGGAAAGTCGGGAAGACGTTGCTGAGTTCCTCTGGTAGTTCGAGTCTGTAGGTCATCTTGCCAATCCTTTCCAGAATCTTAAAGGGTCCAACATATCGAGGCGTGAGCTTTCCTTGCTTGCTGAATCGGATCATCCCCTTCCAAGGTGAAACTTTTAGGAGTACATAATCGCCAACGTCAAATTCAAGGGGCTTGCAGCGTCTATCGGCGTAACTCTTTTGACGACTCGGAGCTTTCAATAGATTGTCTCGTATCTGGAGGATCTTGTCAGTCGTTTCTTGCAATAACTTAGGACTGGTAATTTGCGCATCTCCGATCTCGTGCCATACAATAGGCGATCGACATTTTCTTCCATATAATGCCTCAAATGGTGCCATTTGAATGCTAGAATGATAATTGTTGTTGTACGAGAATTCAACTAAAGGTAAATGTGAATCCCAATTACCGCCAAAATCTATCACACACGAATGAAACATGTCTTCAAGGGTGCGAATCATGCGTTCAGTCTGACCGTCGGTTTGGGGATGGAAAAAGGTACTAAGATTAAGAGTAGTACCGAGAGTGGATTGAAATGTTTCCCAAAGGAACGAGGTAAACCGACCATCGCGGTCAGAGATGATATCACGAGGTGTCCCATGTCGACAAATGACTTCGTCGGTACAGATCCGTGCTAATCGTTCTACCTTAAAGTCTTCTCGTATCGGCAGAAAATGAGCAAATTTAGTAAGATGATCAACGATAACCCAAATGCTATCGTGACCTGATGGCGTGCGGGGAAGTTTCGTAATGAAGTCCATAGCTATACTCTCCCATTTCCACATAGGGATTTCGGGTTGCACGAGTAAGCCAGAGGGTCGCTGTTGCTAAGCCTTGACTTTCGAACAAGTCAGACACTTCGAAACGTAGACGGCGATATCTTTCTTCATTCCAGGCCACCAGTACCGAAGACGAAGGTCATGGTATATCTTGTCGGCACCAGGATGAATGGAATATCGGGACTTGTGGGCTTCAGTCAACAATATCTCCCGAAGGTTATTGCAACTTGGAATCAAGATGCGATCGAGATAGTAATAGATACCGTTCGATTTGGTGACAAGTTAGGTTTCAGCACCACACTTCTTTATTTCCTTTTTCAATGTGTTCTCAATGAAGCAGGCGTGCTGAGCGTCACGGATTAGAGCTTCGAGGTTGTGCTGGGCGTGAGTATTACGAACGCTATGCAAATAGCTTCGTCGGTTGAGAGCGTCGGCAACGACATTTGCTTTGCTTGGGTGGTAACGAATCTCACAGTCGTAATCTTTGAGAAGTTCACATCGGCGTTGGCGCATATTCAGTTCCTTCTGGTTCAAGATATGTTGCAGGCTCTTATGGTCGGTGAAGATCGTACACTTGGTACCATAAAGGTAGTGTCGCCAAATCTTTAACGCAAAAACAACTGCACCAAGCTCGAGATCATGGGTTGTATAGTTCTTCTCGTGGATCTTGAGCTGACGAGAGGCGTACACGATAACCTTGTGTCGTTGCATAAGAACACAACCAAGACCGAGGTTAGAGGCATCGCAAAAGACTACGACGTCGTCGTTTCCATCGGGTAACGCGAGGATAGGAGCATTGCAGAGCATATGCTTGAGAGTTTGAAAGGCTTCCTCTTGTTCGGTTCCCCAAACAAAAGGCTTGTCTTTATGCGTTAGAGAGGTAAGCAGAACGGTGATTTTTGAGAAATCAGCAATGAATCGACGGTAATAGCCCACCAATCTGAGGAACGAACAAACTTCGGACGGTGATTTTGGTGTAATCCAACTCTTGACTACTTCAATCTTCGCGGGATCGACGTGTATACCTTGACTATTGACGATTTGACTGAAGAATTGAACCTCCTCTAGCCAAAATTCACACTTGGAGAACTTGGCATAGAGTCGATTGCCTTGGAGTAACTCGAGAACCAAACGTAGATGCTACGAATGTTCGGCTTTCGACTTCGAATAGATAAGGATATCATCGATAAACACGATGATGAAGCGGTCGAGAAAGGGCTTACACACGCGATTCATCAAATCCATGAAAACCGCGGGTGCGTTGGTTAGACCAAAGGGCATTACGACGAATTCATAATGGTCGTATCGGGTTCGGAAAGCGGTTTTAGGTATATCTTCCTCCTCGATTTGTAACTGATGATAACCTGAGCGTAGATCGACCTTCGAGAAACACGTAGCGCCTTGTAATTGATCAAACAAATCGTCGATTCGGGGCAGGGGATAGTGATTCTTGATAGTTGTTAGTGCACGAATGTCTATCGCCTTCGTCAATCCAAGCAGTAGCGAGAAACCGAAGAAATCTAGACTTGATGATGTTACTAGTTAGTAAAGGCAAGGTGGCAATTGTGTAATTAATGAGAAATCTAATTAAAAGCCTTGGCCTATAAATAGGAGAGTTAGGATTAAAGTTTAAGACTTTTGGAAGACTTTTGGCTCCATTTGTGATTTTGATGATTCAAGTCTAGAGAGAGAAAGTCTAGAGAGAGAAAACTCTCTACACGTGATTTTTGTATTGTACTTGTCATATCTTGCAATAAAATCACGGTTCTAGTACGTTATTGTGTGTTCGGTCACGCACGTTCACGGATTCCGCACGTCGAACGTTCGTTACGCAATCGAACGGCGTCAAAACCGGTCCTACAAGTGGTATCAGAGCAAGGAGCTCGATTGCACGATCAAACGCATTGATTCGTACCAGATTTCAGCCGATTCAGATCCGAATTTCATCATTTCTTAATCTTCTACCCATTTTTCACGTTTTTTACTGAAATTTGTCAAATTGAACGAGTTTTTACGGTCCAAATTGTCTGAATTTTTGACATGTTGTGCGAAAATCTTTGATTTACAATCCTACCAAGTTTCAGATCAAAACTCCTAACCGTTTAGGAGAAATCGAAGTTTTTCGGTCCGTTTTTCCGTCAAAAATCAGATAGGTTCGCTTTTAGAGTATTGGTAGGTCCGCTTATTTGAACGATACACAGGTTCGCTTTTATGGTCTGTTAATTTGTCAAGATCAAGTCCGCTTATGGTGACATGTATGGTTCGCTTATGGTGACATGTATGGTTCGCTTATGGTAACATGTGTGGTTCGCTTATTGTGTATTTTGTGGTTCGCTTATAGTGTCATGTCATAGGTCCGCTCATTGTGCATTATTCAGTGGTTCACTCATAAATGTTTCATATAGGTTCGCTTCAACGGTCCAATAATCAAAGTCGGCAAGGTGATAAATCGGTATAGTGCAAGTGAAAATCATCTGTCCAATCACAGTTTACTTCAACTGATTCATTTGTCGATCATTGTTTGAAATTCACAGTGAACAAGAACTTTGCGGCCCAATCATTGTTGCTGGACCATATGCGATTAAGTGTCGGCATACTAAAGTTGTAGGATAAAACATTGAAGTGCATTTAATACATTGTCGGCCACAATCAAGTGAAGGCCCAATCAAAAAATCCGATTTGAGTTGTCAGATATTGGATCATGCATCATATTAAATTTGTCGGCAGGTTGAAATTGAGATTTGAGGTTGAAATAAAGATATCGTACATGTGATCATATAAGTGCAGTCCAATTGGCCCATAGTTGTCGGTGAGATTTGAGGCCCAATCAGAAATATTCGGCACGTTTATTAAGTGGTTGGTTTTTTTCATGAATTGCAGGCCCAATTAGAGATCACAGCCCACCGTTAAATAAGTGTTGTCGGATTAGTGGTAGGAATGGTCCAATCATAAATGCATATGTGATAAATGTGTGCGGCCCAATGATAGTTGTAATGTAAAGTTTTGGCCTAATCAGAGATCACAACCCACCGTTAAATAAGTGTTGTCGAGATGTATTAATTCAAGTTATTGACCATTTTGAGTTCTAAAAAGCATCTATCCACTAATTCTTTTAATTCATATTACAAATACATACCCATGTGATTTTGTCAGCCACTGGTTAAATAAAAGAAAAAGGTTTAAAAGGTTTCCTATTGATTAAAGAATCACTTTAGTGTGGCAGCCCATGATTTGATTAGTGTACGGCCCAATCTTTGTGGTGTTAAGTGTTTGTGGGCTTGGTGGTGTTAAGTGTTTGTGGTGATTAATTCTCTTCCCAAATTATTCTAAACCCATCAGTGTATCACAGCCTATTCATTTAGAGATTTTATCCAAACAACATTTATCGGCAAATCTTCGACAACGAGTCTTAGATTGGGTTCATCAACACACTGTTACGTATTCAATCTGTTTTAATTTGATCGTTTACTTGTTTGTTTGCAGGTGATCCGAGGTATTTGTCAAGCATCGGATACACGCACGAAAGAATTCTTCACGCGATCCATTGTTACCGATTTGTTGTCACTAAATCGGATATCTATCTGATTCAGTGGATTGACACAGTAATTGAATTGATTTCAGTTTGTGATTCGAAAATCTATTGTTGAAAATTTTTTGAATAGCTAAACATGGATTGTGAGTCGTATCGTATTCAGAATCCAGTATATAATGCACAGAAGAAATTTGAGAGTTTTACGGGTATCAAGGGAGAGTCTATAAAAGAATTGATTGACCGATATTGCCATCTAGTTTTGGAAATGGGGAGATTGAAAATAACCAAGACTAATGAGGAGTGGGTTGACAAGTTGGCAAATGTTTTACCGGGTGATATGTGGAGAACGTATTTGTTAGATCTGAAGAAGATATATTTAAACTTGAATTTGAGCTTGTTTATCGAGAAGATTGAAGAGCAAGAACTTGAACTCCAAAAGATTAGTAATGCAGAAACTGATGAAGCAAAATTCAAATCTAAGGAAATTGTTCAGGAAGAAGAGCAGGTTAAAGACATTTCAGCTATCAAGGTTGAGAAGAAAGCTGAGGATGTAAAGATGACCGAGAAATGCTCAAAATGTGACAAATTTGAATCAGACAATGTCAAATTGTTAAGTGATTTGGACAGTTTGACATTGGAAAACAAAATTTTGAAAGAAAAAGAAAAAGTTTTTGAAAATGAAAAATCAAAATTGGAAAAACATTTTCAAAAACAAATCAAGATTTTAGAAGATGAGAGAGATATTTTTGATAAAGATAATCTTGAAAAACAAATTGCAATCAATTCTCATCTTGCTAAAATCATTCAGCTTGAAAAAGAAGCTAAGAGTGATCGGATTAAAATTGCTGAGTTAGAAAGTCAATTGAAAGGTTTTGTGACTTCTGCACCATATGTGTGTCCAGAACCGATCAATTCTGTTCCAATAAGTGACAATGTCACAAACTTTGACAATGTCAAAGTTGAAGATTGTGATGAGAAATCTGATGATGAAAAAGAAAAAATTGAAAAACAAAAATTGTTTTTGAGATTAAAAGAAAAATTTCAGAAAACTGTTCTACAATCGACTGAAAAGGGAGAATGCTCTAAGCAAAAACCTTTGAAGAAGAAAGTGGAACAGAAACAAAAAATTAAAACTGAGAAAATTGTACAAAAAGAAAATAAAAGCTCATTAGATCGATCATCCAATCGCATCCAAAAAGCACAAAAATTGAAAAACGAAAACTCAAAAATTGTTGGTAATAAGTGGTGCAGGTCAGACCACAGTGCTTAAAAGTCAAATCCAGCAATCAAGAGGAAAAAAGAGTATCACCAAACCAAACAGTGCTTTGATCTGAGCGTTTGGTGTGAAAATGGTGATTGGTACGATAACAGAGTGTGTTACCGATGCGGCTATCAAGGACACAATGCTGTTAACTGCCAGAATTGGAGCTATGAGACGAGAAGATGTTATGAATGTCAAATCAAAGGTCACATTGCCAAAGATTGCCCAATGAGATCAAATGAAAGATCGAGGGCTGTATCTCAGAAAAGGGTGATGAAGTCAGTCAAAGTCAAAGAAAACCCAAGGAACTGAAAGTTTCAGAACAGAATGTCAAAGAACAGAAAGTTCAAAACCAGAAAGTGAAGCTTTCACAAGGGCAGAAAGACAGACTGCGGAAGAAGAGGAAAAAGGCGAGAGAGTATCTCGAGAAGATTTTGTCCTCGGGTTCACCGGACAGATCGAATAAGAGTTCTGATGAATCAACTCCCTCGACTGCAAAGTCAAGCAAGACGAATTCATCTGATACAAATCTGAGGACGAAAAAGGACAAGAAGAAGGTAACATTTGGTGGCAATGAATCTGTTTCTTCTGAAACAAAGGAGCCACATGTCGGCGATGAATCTGGCTCGTCAAAGTCAGACAAGCCACATTCAGGCAATGATTCTGGTACGGTAAAGCCAGAAGAGCCAGTTGTTGAGGTAAAAACTGAGAATTCAGGTTTAACAGATGATGCAAACTTTCCACCATTGTTGAACAAGAATTCAAAATCACCCAAGGACAGTCAGGCTTGGGTGAAACTGTTCAAATGAAAAACCTGACTTGCCAGAGTTCCCAGGTTGGTAAGCGTGGAACATGAATCGGCACATTTCTTGAGAAATTTCACTCTGGTGATTTTTCGCCTTACATGTGGTAAATCAGGGACATTAAGTTGTACTTGATTTTCTACAAGTGATATTTGAGATCTAAAACTGAAACTGTAAAATCTGTCATGTGTATGAAGAAAACAATGTGATGAAGTGACCCCGAACCTACAAATGATTGGTAAACAAACTAATTTTTTCCGGAAAAACCATTTTGATTAAAACAAACTTAAGTGTTTTGAGATCATAATGGGAAAATAGTTTGTTGTAAGGGGGAGTTCTGATTGTTTATGCCATGTGGATGGAGAATTGATGCGATTCTCATCAAGTTGTCAATTTTGTACAGTTTGTTTCAAATTTTCCCAGAAAATCAAAATTGAAACATATTTTGATTTTAGGGGGAGTAAAATTTTAAAAAAATTAGAAAATTTGAAAATGTCAAAAAAATTGAAAAATCAAAATCGAGTTTTTGTTGCATAAAAGAGGAAATGATAGTACATCAGTGGTCTATCACAACACGCTAAAGATATGTAATGTTTAAAAGTGATAAACAATCTTACTACGGATGTGTCGGTAGATTTTTGCACATTTAGTAAATTGAAATGAGATATAAACCTAAATTCAAACTTGCTTAATTCGTGGGTAACTATTCTTGGATATATGGGTAACCCCCGAAATCTTGTTTGAAAGATCCCTCTTTCTGAGATACTAGGTCTTTATACTCAGTGATATCTGGGGTATTATTCCGGGACTTCTGCTGTATGGAAATACTGACCTAGTCCCCGAATAATACTTTCTGCAAAATGCTTTGAAATATAAGCGCAACCCTCAGCAAGTTGATAAAACAATAAAATTGATAGTCACTGCTATTGTAACAAAAGATCCTCTAAAGGGGACCCACCGAAAGTCGAAGCCGTCATCTCTCTGCGTATACGGAAGTATCGACCTGAGCTCTCACGGCCCTCGCAATTTACCCTTTAACAGATATCATCTGTGGTATATTCACCTGTAAGACTGAACATTGGGATCTGGATACGGGAGTATATTCAAGTGGAGTGATACACATTTAAGTTCAAGTTTCAAAAACATTAATATCGTATCTCGAATCAATTGAAATTTGTGTGAAAATTTAAAGTGGACCAATATACTGACAATCTAGGTAAATTGTTTAAAACTTGAAATGTTTAAAAGCTTAACGGTGTTGGTGATATGTCTCAAAAACTGATATGATCCTCTTGCACAAACTCACAAAAATATGTTTGTACATATTTCATTTCTGCATTTAATTTCTGCTATTGCATTTATGTTTCATAGTATGAAAAATCCAAAAAGATTTTCGACAACTGATGGTGAAAAGCTGATATTCAAAATCTCAAAGGCTAAACATGATGAACAGACAGGTTGGTTAAATGGTTTGAAATGTTTAAGATGATTCATTAATTTGAATCAGATTTTGGAATGTTTCAAAGTTGATAAATTGTAAATGTGAAAAAACCTCAAATGTTTAGATGATTCATTAATTTGAATCACAATATTGTTTGTTATAATTGTGTGTTTGAGATGTGTAGGTTTCTGATTCTGTTGCTACGGAAAGCCAGGCGTCGATCCCAAAAGCACGGAAGCTTGACGAAAGGGGGAGCCTGAAGAAAGAGACTACTGAAAGGGGGAGCAACGGAAGCTCGAAGACAAATCCACGGGGATTCTGTTAGAGAGAGAGAGAGAGAAAGACAAGTCGCTACGAGTTTCACTACGGATTGACTGCGGCAATATCCAAGGGGGAGATTGTTAGTGCACGAATGTCTATCGCCTTCGTCAATCCAAGCAGTAGCGAGAAACCGAAGAAATCTAGACTTAATGATGTTACTAGTTAGTAAAGGCAAGGTGGAAATTGTGTAATTAATGAGAAATCTCATTAAAAGCCTTGGCCTATAAATAGGAGAGTTAGGATTAAAGTTTAAGACTTTTGGAAGACTTTTGGCTCCATTTGTGATTTTGATGATTCAACTCTAGAGAGAGAAAACTCTCTACACGTGATTTTTGTATTGTACTTGTCATATCTTGCAATAAAATCACGGTTCTAGTACGTTATTGTGTGTTCGGTCATGCATGTTCACGGATTCCGCACGTCGAACGTTCGTTACGCAATCGAACGGCGTCAAAACCGGTCCTACAATAGTAAGCTTATTTAGTTCCCTGTAGTCGATGCACATCCGGAACGATCCATCCTTCTTTTTGACGAAAAGGACAGGTGCGCCCCAAGGAGAGGTGCTGGGGAGAATGAAGCCTTTATCAAGCAATTCCTGGAGTTGACTCGAAAGTTCGTGCATTTAGGATGGAGTGAGGCGATAGGGAGCTTTAGCAACAGGGTTAGCTCCAGGAATGAGGTCGATACGAAAATCAATATCACGCCTCGGGGTAAACCAGGTAAATCATCAGGAAAGACAATAGGAAAATCATGAACCACAGGCACCTTATCCATTGTCTTCTATTCCTTTTCCTCCACTACTACGATGTGCGCCAAGAAAGCTTTGTATTCCTTGCGGAGATACTTGCTCGCTTGGATGCACGACTTGAGTTTCAGATCCTTCGAAGATACTTCGCCATAGACACAGAGTTGATCGACATTAGCAAGAGAGAAACGAATCATCTTATCAAAACAAACGACTTCAGCACGATTTTCGTGAAGAAAATCCATGCCTACTATGATATGAAAACTACCAAGCTGCATCGGAATAAGATCGATCGGGAAGACGTGATTGTTGAGTTCAAGCGTACAATCACGAAGAATAGAATTAACAGTGACGGTTCTTCCAGTGGCAAATTCTATGTCGAACATCATCGGGAGGTTCGCGCGTTTACGGTTTTGTAGCTTTTCGAATTCTAACGATACAAAACAGTTATCGGCTCCAGTATCAAATAAACACGAAGCATAAAGTACGTTGACAACAAACGTACCATTGACAACATTGTTGTCAGTTTGTGCCTGGCGGACATTGATGTTGAATGCTCTGTCGCGGCCGCTAGTTGAGCTGCCTACTGTTGCTGCTGAGGCTGCTTCTGTTGATGTTGTTGCTGCGCTGGCTGCTGCTGTGGCTCTTGCTTCATCACTCTGTTCGGGCAGACGTTTGCGATGTGGTTAGGATCACCACATGCAAAGCAGGCTCTTGCGTGAGCCAGCGGGAGCAGGAGCTGCTTGAATACCCTGGGGAGCGGGAAGAGGAGCTGGCAGTGTAGGAGGAGCTTGAGCTTGAGCTTAGCGGGGACCAGTACGACAGTTGGCGGTAAAGTGTCCGTATAAGTTGTAGTGGACACAAAAGCGACATGCAATCCCAACAGGATGATGGTAAGTACAAGTAGGGCACAGAGGGTGCGGACCAGTGTATGCACGTTTTGAAGGAGGTGCATTGGTCATGGGTGCGGCTACTTGGCGGTTCTGGTTCTGAGGCTGGGCAGGGACAACATTGAGTGGAGCGGTAGTGACAGCACAGTTCTTGTTGTTGTTGCTCTTGCGCTTGCGGCGTGAAGATTTCGATCCTTGAGATGCGGCGGTTTTAGGAGCGGGAGTAGGGGTAACTTGGTGGAGACTTATGGTGGTGTTCTTGAAGTAACCAGCCCTAACTCGCTTGTCATTGATTTCAGCAGCGAGTAGATAAGTCTCTTCGATGGTAGTCGTCTTGGCGGCTTGCACGAAATCAGTAACACAATCCGGTAAAGCACGGATATATTTCTTAATTATGATGTCAGGGGTTGAGACTTGGCCGGGACAGATGATGCTAAGCTGCTTAAAGCGAGCAGTAAGACCGGCATTGTCGCCACCTTCTTGCTTGATGTTCCAAAACTCTTCCTCCAACTTCTAAAGCTCATGTGGGGGACAGAATTCTTTCATCATGATTTCCTTCAATTCCTCCCAAGAAAGCCCATAGGCTGCGTCGTTTCCTCGCATGTTTCTTTCGGTAGTCCACCAATCCAGAGCCTTGGATTGGAAAACGCCAGTTGCGTTGACAGTGTGGAGGTTGTCGGGACATCCGCTTTGGCGAAGAGTGACTTTAATTGAGTCGAACCATTGAAACATGGCACTGGGCCCGTCTTCACCAGTGAAGTCTTTGGGGCCGCATGCCTTAAACTGCTTGAAGCTAAAAGTAGCGCGAGTTGAGTCAGTCCTAGATTCCTCAGAGGACTTGCTACTGATTTCATTGATTTCACTCACGATTTGCGGAATGACCTTGGCCATCTCCTTGGCGACTAGCGAGGTGATGCGTTTGTCAGCGTGGTTGCGGTGGGTAGCGCGAGAAGTATGCGATCTAAATAACGACATTGTCTGCAACAGACATCATCATAGGATTCAGACGTGATACAATCGAATCTCTCCTTACAAACATACTTAATATTAATAGATAAAGCATCAGGAATACGTCAACACATAGGCACATAGTCACGTAGGCACATAAATCACATAGGCACATAAGCACGTAAGCGCATAATCACATAAACACAGATCTAACTATATTTTGCACGTATTCTCCTACATATATTGTACGTATTCACCTATCATTCAAGTTCACGAGCCCATTCAAGAGTAGCGAGTGCGAGAAGCGAGTAACATAAGCGAGAAACATAGCATGCAAGAGTCCGTAGATTGGCTGCGATTTGTTAGCGTGTTGAGATAAACGTGCAGTGCGAGTTGTGCATGTTTATCAAAGTGAAAAGCGGAAAAGCGTATAGTCTCCAAAATCAAAACACATCAACATATATAACCACATAAAACACATAAAATCACACATAAAAGCGATAAAGTGTAAACTCAACGATCGAAAATAGATTGTCCTGGGTGTTTAGACATCAAGACATTGGTGAGAGTTTTGTAAAACCAAAATAGGGAGCGGAACTTGTCATCAAGATTCGGGTTTCACCCCTAACTTAACAACTAAATTCCTGGTTACGAGATAGAGAGGGAGAATTTTGTCGAGATATGGATTTCACTCCTGACTCAATGCAAATTCTCGTGTTTATAATAAAAAAGGCGCGTCGAATGAGCGATCTAATCAAGAGTTTGTGGTTTTCACACCTAATCTCGACCCAATCACTCGTTTGTTTTCGAAAACCGTGTGTGTCGTTAGCCTTAGGAAAGGCTAAGTGATAGTGTTCAACCTTAGGGAAGGTCGATCCTGCACGAAGCTGTAGTATGAGTTCGAGAGAAAATAACAGAAAAAGGCTCGCGCGGAACCCCTACTGGGTTCGCACAAGGCGGTCTGTCGGTACTTAGACTATAGACTAGGTCAGATTCTAAGACATCAACCCGGACTAGGTCGAGTCTCACCTAATTCTCTATAGTTATGGCTCTGATACCAATCTGTCACACCCCAACCGATGGCGGAAACATCGGGGTGAGGCACTGAGCGAAACAGATTGTCCAAGAGAATCCATAACACTATTAGTTACAATATATTTAACGTCATGTCCCATACCATAACATATAAAGCACACATAGTTATTACAGATATTGTTCTCAAAGAAAAATATTGTTCCGACCACTCAAATTTTATTCGTGGGTTTCTAGACCACCTAAGCTTGATTTCATGACATCCAGCAAAAAAAGCAATCCTAAACACCTGTCACATACGTTAAAATAGGTCAATACACATAGTGTAAAGGTGAGCATACAAGTTTAATAGTATAATAGTAGCAAAAGCGGTTTATGCGTAACCAACATGTAACACGTAGAAATGTGAAGCATGTAAGCTATCGACAATGAAATATACACAGACATGACTGCGAGTTGTAGAATGCGCAACATCTAACACCACTGTGACACGTGAAGAAATAGCCTTAATAACCCCTGTCCACGACAGGTGCTGAGTCCAAACTATAGTACTATCATTGCTAAGGTGTCAGGCGACAATCACTGTGTAAACATAACATCCAAGCATTCATTGAATAACACGTATAACATGCAGAGCGGTTAGCGTATAAAAGTATTTGCGTTGTGTGTCAATGTGATTTGATATAGGTAACGTATGTAACACCCAAAAGTGCGTTAACAAAAAGGGATCGAGTATACTCACAGTTCGTGTTTAACAAATAAACACAAGCTTGGATTGAAGGGAGCGCTTGAAAGTTAGCCTAGTCACAGTACGACAGAATAAGCGTTGAACAGTGCGTAAAACAGTGTGTCGGTGAGATGAGAGATCGAATGGTGGTTCGATCAGATGGCCATCCGGACGAATGACCGTTCGGTCGGATGGTCATTCGACTAAGGGAGGTTTGTTTGTGAAATGTTGAACTTTTGAAATTTTCATTGTAGTATAAATAAACTCATTCGATCGGAAGGTCATCTGGACGGATGTCCATTCGATCGGATGGTCGTTCGATTGAAACTGATAATCTTTGAAAATTTTGTAAAAGATTAAGTGTTTAATCTTGTGAAATCAACTCATCTGGTCGAATAGTCGTTCGATCAGATGGTCATCTGATCGGACGGTTATTCGATCGAGTAACCAGTTTATTTGAGAACTTGTAAAATCAGTTAAGTTGAGAAAGTTCGCGATTTTTCCGAGACGGTATGACGACATGTTAAACAACGGAGGTCTCATCAAGTGCAACTCGTCTGATCGGACAGGAATCACCCGGTTCGATCAGAAACAACTGTTCTTGACGGAGTTTCATATTCAACTCGTGAATCGGTCGTCTCTCCAATAGAAATCCATTCTCAGCCCGGTTCTCCACTAGAGAATGAGTAGTGAGCCCGAACGAGTCCAGATTCTAAGGGTTTCGAGTAAAAGTGAAAGATTGTTGAAGAAAAGTTTGAAACTGTTATTAAATGCTTAGATTTAGGTGAAATCGGTGTAAAAATGTGTAGAAATCCATCAGATCTGAACCGTTCTTGATGAGATGAGGTCACACTTCAATGTTCATAAGAACTCCATGATGACGTCACCTTAGAACAGCCCAAATCAGAGGATTTCACGGTGGAAATGCAAGATTCGTTGGAGAATATGATGAGAAAGTGTGTAGTGATGATGAAAGTACAAGATCTAGGATGAAAACTTACAAGAATCGCGAGAAATCGAGAGAAAAAGTGGCTGAGAGTGCACTGGTCGGAGGGAGCTGTCACATCAAGCGAATAGTTGATGTGACTGCTGAGTATTTATAGGGTAAGAGGTGAAAGGCGGTGTAAAGTTGGACGGGTCGGACGGTCGTTCGATCGGATGGCCATCCGATCGGATGGTCATCCGGTCGGATGTCCATTCGACCAAATGGTCGTTCGATCGGAGAGCCCTTGCGAGTTAGTTTTCCGACTTTCATTTCGTGCGTTGAGCATTGAGCGTTGCGTTTAATCGAGTGGCGAGTAAGCGATACGATAGCGTTAAACAATAGTTACACAAATAACATAACGAACACATAACATAAAAGTATAACTTAATTTTCGAGTCCGCGATGAGCTTGCGTTGCGATAGAGTTGCGATTGCGTTTTCGAATACCACCTTTAAACATAACATGCACAAGTAAACACATAATAACACACGCACATAGAATAATACCAATAACTGCGATTCGGGTTGTGATGCAATAGCGATGTAATAGCGTTAAGTAGATAGAGTTTAATTGCGTTTATCGCATTGTTACTTCACATATTACAAATCGTAACGAAAATAGCGTCAACTAAAGTATCGATTATCGAGTCAAAGAGTACATGCAGTAATTAAGTAAGAAATGATAGATCTGAATAGCAATCTGTTCTTCCTTTGACTTTGACTTTAAAAAGTCGAGTTGTTACATATAAAACTCTTTTCGAAAACTATTTTCCAAAGAGTCAGTTATTTGTATTTACCAGCTTTGGCTGACGTATTTTCAAAAGATTGAACACCAGGTACCGAACCTTATAATAGGCTGGGAATACGGGTCAGCTAGAATGAAGGCTAAAGGAATTTGCACTCCTGATGCTTAAGGCCTATGATGTCTAAAGCTCTTTTTATTTAGATCCTACCTGTGGACTTGTATCGAACGCTTGTAATACTTTTATACATTCAAGCTTTATTTTAATAATTTCAATCCAATACTTCCGCTGCATATTATTGTATTGTGATAACTGTTATCCAACCGTCATGAATGTACCCATCCAGGCCCACCGGAGATCGGGGTGTGACAGAATCAAAACAAAATTGGAAGCCGAAAATATCAAAGGCTGAATCACAACAAACTTGGAAACCTGTGACACCCAGATTTAGGACAACACAAAGTTGGAAAACAACATTTGACATGACAAAACCAAACCAGTTTTGGAAACCAAAAGTTGCTGTACCAAATCCAAACATTCAAAATGAATCAAGATTTTATAAAAGGAATGTTTCAAAAGGTTAAATATGGGTGGTCAAGCAACAAAAGGTTTCTGATAATGAGAAAATTAAAGAAAATGTTTTTGAAAAGAATGAACGAAATTATCCAGTTTTACCTGGGAAAATATATGTTCAGCTACCTGAGTCAAAGTAGGCTTGGGTTGCTTTATTCATGTAATTGAATTGGATGAATATGCAGGTGCTCCAGATGATGGTATACTGTCAAGATGAAGAGCGGAGCAGCCTGGCACGAGAGGAGGCTGAATCCTGCAACTGAGAAACAGGGAGTTTGTTGGTTTTTGTACATAAATAAATCAAAAACCCTAAAAATAGAAAAAATTAAAAACCAAAAATATGTTTTTATTTTGTCAAAATAAATAAAAATGAAAAAAATATGTTTTTATTTTGTCAAAAATTTAAAAATGAAAAAAATATGTTTATCAAAAATCAAAAAGTTTACAAAAAGATATTTTGATTGAATATGCTGAAACCCTCACGGCTGAACAAACATGATTGTTTCACAAGTGATTAAATGGTTTTAACATTGTTAAAAATCAATGTGTTGTAAATCATTGGGGTACTTTATGCAAGACAGAGCGTGTTTAAGCAGAAAATGGATGGCGAGACAAAGCTATCTACATCGGTTATCAATTTTTTCTTAAATGTTTTGAATTTTAGGGAGAGTAAATATTTTCAGAAAATACAAAAACATTTAAATTTTGAAAAAGCCAAAAACAATAGGAAATTCAAAAATGAGTTTTTTGTGTAAAAAGAGGAAATGATAGTACATTTGTAGACAATAATAGTACGCTAAAGAAATGGAATGTTAAAATGTGATAAATGGTCTCATTGATGATATGCCAGTAGGTTTTTACACACTTAGTAAATTGATTTCGAGATATAAACCTAAAATCAATAACTTTCTTATCTCGTGGGGAACATCTCTAGGATATATGGATAACCTCCGAAATCTCGTTTGAGAGGTTGCCTGATTCTGAGATACTAGGTCTTTATACTGTTTGATATCTGGGGTATTATACTTGGTCTTCTAATTTTGCGTTAGCAATGGCTTAGGCCTCGTATAATACTTTGTGTGCTTAATAAAGCTTTCCCTCTGCATAAAAATTGAAAATATCAAAATATATAAATCAAGTGCAGTTGTAAAGAAGATCCCTAAGTGGGCCACCTAAATTCGAGCCTTCATCTCTTTGACTGAACGGTAGTTCATACCTGAGCTCTCAAGGTCTCGCATTAACCCAGAGTACAAATATAAATATAGTATATTCACCTGTAAGACAGAATCTAGGGAATCTTGATATGGGAGTACATTCTGAGGTGGGACACGCGAATAAGTTGAGTGCCTAGGACACTAATCTCTTATCTCGAATTAGTTGAACTTTCTGTGAGAACTTAAATAGATCAGTATACTGACAATCTAAGTGAATCGTTTAAAACTTAAAGTGTTATAGCTCAACGGTGCTTGTGATTTGTTATAAACTGATATGATCCTCTAACACGAACTCAAACAAAAATATTGTCTGCAAATATTTCTTTACTGCTTTATGTTAAAGAAAAAATACAAAAAGATTTTTTTTCTACTTTATTTTCGACAACCGATGTCTGAAGGCTGAGTTTCAAAATCTGAGTATGCTGAACATGTTTCTAAAAATAAACAAGTTCATTAATTTGAAACTTGAGATTTAAAATGAAAATTCAAAAAACAGTTTGTTAAATCTCCAAGGTCATTAAATTGGACTTGGATGATTATTTTAGAAAGGTTGTCAAAGTTATAGTGTTATTTGATAGGGGAAAAGAGTCAGGAATTTCTGGGCAATTATATACTGTTATATCTATGCTTAGAGTCAGGTTACTAATTTTAAATATATGTGTTTAAGGGCCAGGCAATCGTTCTCGGGAAATCCTAAATAAGTTTTAAAATTGTTAAATTTGAGCAAGGTCATAGATTTCTGTGAACAAACGATGTCCTGTGCAGTCACATATTTGAAATGCTCCAGCTTATCCACGATAAATGTTTAGAGCTAGATTTTCAATATTGATCTTTAATTGTCAAATATCTTACAAATGGTTTGAGATTTTTCAGATGAAAGAGCCAGACTACAATCCTGATAGCTGAGGCTAAGGGGGTGTCTGAAGACGAGCTCGAAGCAAGGGGGAGCGTGTAATGGAAGAGCCAGGTGTCAATCCTGGTGTGCATTAGGTGTGTTATGATTTTATTGATATTTTAAGCCCATTTTACACATTAGTCAAGTTTTAAATTTATAAAACACTATCTTCTACTAACACTAAACACACACTTGGGCAAGTGCACCCATCGTGAGCGTAGTATAGCATTGGTAAGATACCGAGGTCGTCCAAGGACACAAGAGCTTTTAGTACCGGTATATCCTCTATGACAACCCTCACATTTACAGGTATCCGTACAAGTAATTAATATTTAATTTGTGCTTAATGACTGTGCTTGATTACAACTGTGATTAAACTGCTTTCTATTTTCTGATACATACATACACATGTATCACATTTTATACTGTCACTTCATTTATTTTACACAAACATTAGTGACAAACTTGATGCATGAAGCACAGTTAGCACACTAAACGGATAACCCAGAAACATGCTGACAATTCCAGCACCTAGACAGACAATACTACACTAGTAGGGAGTGTAGGGAAGTGAGGAACATAAAACTGCATCACTAGATGATAGTTATAGTGCCGGAAAGTGCCTAAAACACACTTTAAATGCAGAATTCTGCACTAAATAACCAAAATTCAGCATTTAAAAATGCTAGTAAAGTGTAAAAACTTGGCAAAATAGTCCTAGATACTTTCCAAAGTGTTGGGAATTAAATGTGTCACTAAAAGTAATATAAAAGGCACTTTAAGGATTAATTTAGCACTTTAACGGACAACACCCCACCGAACAACCGGACTTTACTCGGAACACAAAAATATTGCCAAACACATTGTTTTTACTTTTCTGAGCTAGTTAGGGTCCCCGAACACCCTAACACACTATGTAATTAACAACACACCTTAACACACTAACTTAACCCTTTAATTCTAACTAGTTAGTAACTAGATCATTGAAAACCAACCCCATACCCCCCCCCCCCCGCCCTTGTTCGAACCGGTTACATAGGGACACACCCCCAATGAATTATTTTCAATATTTTATTTAGAATGCTAGTAGTTAATGAAACATATTACATGTTGGATTATGGTGAACTTGGTTTATATAAGTAACCACAAGATCCTAAGCTTCTTACTTCACAACTCACCAAACTCACTCAACTCTCCTCTCTTCTCTTTGGGTTCGGCCGCCACCACCACACCACCATACCACCACCATCAAGTCTTTTTCAAGCCATCCATACATATCCAAGGGTGCTAGAGACCGAACAAGTAAGCGTGGTATACTCGGAAGCTCAAGGACCGCTCTCGTTTTCTTTTATCCATCACTTTTACGCTTTGAAACTCCCCTAGCCTTGTGTTAGTAGTAAGTTCCTTAGATCTTCATCTTGTTCATATTTTTGGTGGTTAATAGTGAAAAGGATGATGAAATGTTAAGAACCCTAAAGAACATAATCAAAGTCTTGAAGTATAAACTACCTAAAGATGAAATATGGATAAAGTAGTGATGAAATCATGTTGATCTTGTGTTGTTATGCTTATTGTATGTTGTTTGTTAGATAGAATGTTATGATTCATCACATAGACTTGCTAGATCATGTTTAAAGACATGAACTAGCAAGATATGAAGGTTAAAAATGTTGTGGATGATGAAATCATCCACACATAAGCTATGAACTTGATTACATACATGTTTCTTGAAAAACAAAGATCAAATTGGGTTGTAAACTTGTAGATCTAAAGATCTATGAGTGGTTTTTTCGAAAGAACCAAGTGAAAGATATGAGTTTTGTTAAAAAGTGGATCTTACATAAACTAATCATATTTTTAGAAAGTAAACAAGTGTATAAACACTTGTGTAACAAGAAAATTTAACAAAGAAGTATTTTTGGAAATCATGACTAGAAGTTGTAAATGTTCAAATCCTTTAAAAACAAAGTTTTTAAGAAACTAATCACATTTTTAAAGGTAACAAGACTCACTAATCATGCTAGTAAGTTACTACTTGCTTTTATAAATATATCAAGTTCATAAGTTTATGATTTATGCATATTTTTGTCAAGATTGGTGATTAGAAATTGTATGTTGTTGGATGATGATTGATTGAATGATTTTACAAAAGAAAATGATATGCTAGTAAGCATGGACGCCTCCATTTACAAAGAAAACTCTGGCAAAAATTTTCTAGAATTTCAACACCTAGAAATATTTTTCTAACAAGTGTTTACAAATATATTTTTAACTTTATTTTTCTAAGTAAACTCCGCCATGATTTTTATTACAAAAATACCAAATACCGGAGGTGGATTTTTGTAAATAAAATTTGATAAATATATATTTAGAATATATATATTTTATAATAAAACGCTTGTGTGATTGTTTGTTATTCTGTGCACTAGATATATTATTTTTAGGGTGAAAATAATATAACTTGAAAATACCATGAAATTACGACTCCAAAATAATACCAACGCTCTCACAAAATAAATATTTAAGTTACACAAGCATTGTTGCTTTACGACACGCTAAAACATAACTTATGTATATTTCGGAAAATACTCTCATACGTATATTTTGATGAATTATTATTTTGGAAAATGTATGAGGTAAAATATAATATTTTTGGGAAAAATATATATATTTTGGAACTTAAAATGTTTTAGACAAGTGATTAAAATATATTTTCGAAGTGGGACTTAAAATATATTTTTCGGAATTATAACGTGTACATGTATAAAAACCCCCATCCTTGGGAAGGAAATACACTTATAAAATAATTAAAAAGTGTGAATACGAAATAGTTGCCTAACTATTTTTCCTAAAAACACTAAACCCTAAGCTAAGGCACGGCCATCCGTCTAATAGGCATTAGTACGTGTAGGTCGTCGCATAGCAGACCGAGTTGGGATTGACGGCTATTTCAGGAGACGCACTTCTGTGAGTTCATGTCCCCCTTTTCCCTTTACTGTTTTTGGTTTTATACTTCGGGGGTGAAATACATGCGACAATTATTACAAACATTTATTTACATAGTATGGTTAGTGTAGGGAGGGTTTATACTACTAGATCATGTGAGGGGTGGGTACAACGCTTGAGGCCATTACTCCTCGTTGTTAGGACCGAGGGACACAAGAGTGATAGATCTATTTGGGTGTAGCGAGCCCACACCCGTGAGGCCGGGGCGGCCCATAGAGGTGACTGTGTCTTCCAGCCGAAGCCCGGTAACAAATTTGCTAGGTTTGAGTTTCCCTGCACTTTCTCACACATACATGTGGCTTTGCAACCCATTGGTGGTCTCTTTTTCCTTATTGCTACATACCAAGGACTTTTACACATACTTTAGAGGTTTATACATACTCATTTTTACATGAACTCCCTCAACTTTTGTTGATTTTTGAAACTACATGTATTTCAGGAAATTAGTGGATCTGGCAAGGTATGCAATCACGTCAAGCTGCGTAGGGAATAATGAGGTCATCAAGGTTTAGGAAGTGTGACCCTTGCCTGGATGGGTTACAAGTCTTAAACCGTATTTTTTTTAGTCAAGTCTTTCGTTATGTCGTATGAACATGTTTTCATTATGTCATGGTTGTATTTCTTTTTATGTGTCGACTTTTAAAAACGATGTTGTTGTAGTAACTTTTAAAACTTGATGAATGGATGACTATCATGGTTTTTCTTTCATATAGCATTGTTGTGATTATTGTAGGATCGTTTTTGGCCCTGAACGAGTCGATCAGAAGAGTTCTTTGACAAAACAAGGGGCGGAAACTAATGTTTTGGGGCAATCTCAGCCGTATTCACTTTTAACTGTTGTTTTATTGATCAATAAACCGATTACACGTCCTGACAACACTTCGGCAGCACTTCGTGGCTCACCAGAAGACTATCACCTAAGAACTATGTGATTTCGCTCCTAATGACATGCTATTTATAGGTGTTCTGATTCCGCTCGAACACGTACAAGCGGAATCACCATCAGGAGCGGAATCAGGTGTTAACTTTTCGGGCGGAATCAGGACCTAAACATTACGAGCGGAATCAGGATTATATGGGGTTTCGCTCCAAATGACAAGATGTCATTTGGAGCGGAATCACCTCCAATGACAGATTTCTTGGATTCTGTGCCCTGTTCTAGCCTAATCTACACTAGACTCGATACAAGACGCAGGCGACAGATGGATGCACCAACAAACTCCCCCTCGGATGTTGACGGAGTCTTCAGTGTCGAGTCTTCGGTTGTCAACCTTCAGTCTTTATTAGTCTTTATCACCAACAAACTCCTCTTCCTCGAATGTTGAATCTTTAAACAATTCATTAGCATCAGCAAACTCTATCTTCTCTCTTCAATCTCTCTTGTGCAAATGCAGTTCCAGGATCAGCACTGGCTCTAACTGCTTCCTCAACTTTGTCTTCAGACTCTCCCTCTCAATCTGCTGGGATCGTAGTCTGGAATGCACACATTCATGATTCATTCCAAGATCGTGACCTGGCCCTCTTCCAGCTCAGGTTATCTGCACAATCTCTACCCAACACATAAGTTTCAAAATGATTAAATCTTTAAAATTAAGAAACTATTTCAGAAAATATACAAAATGATTTGTTTTCTGAAAACCGCTTGAAAACATACCAACTTTATACACTCTCTCCCAAACCTGTTCTTCATGTTTAGCACTTGAGATTTCAAAAATCAGCTTTTCAACACCAATTGTCGAAAATCTTTTTGAAATTTTTCAAAATTTATGCTAAAACACACTAAAAATCTTTTTGGATTTTTGAATAAAAGAAATGAAATATTTACAGACAATATTTTTGTGAGTTCGTGCAAGAGGATCATATCAGTTTTGAGACATATCACTAACACCGTTAAGCTTGATTTCATTTTAAGTTTTAAACAATTCACCTAGATTGTCAGTATGATTGTCCACTTAAATTTTCACACAAATTTCAACTGTTTCAAGATACACTATTAGTGTCTTAATTACTTTAAACTTATTCGTGTGTCCCACCACTTGAATATACTCCCGTATCCAGATCCCAATATTCAGTCTTACAGGTGAGTATACCACAGATGATATCTGTAAATGGGTTAAATTGCGAGGGCCGTGAGAGCTCAGGTCGATACTTCCGTATACGCAGAGAGATGAAGGCTTCGACTTTAGGTGTGTCCCCTTTAGAGGATCTTTTCTTCAACAACAATGATTATCAATTTTATTGTTTAACCATAATTGCTGAGGGCTTTTGCTGTATTTCAAGCATTTTGCAGAAAGCATTATACGGGGACTAGGTCAGAATTTCCATTCAGCAGAAGTCCCGGTATAATACCCCAGATATCACTAAGTATAAAGACCTAGTATCTCAGAATAAGGGACCTTTCAAACAAGATTTCAGGGGTTACCTATATATCCAAGAAGTTGTTACCCACAGAATAAGCAAGTTTGAAGTTTTAGGTTTATATCTCGTTTCAATTTACTAAATGTGTAAAAACCTACTGACACATCCGCAGTGAGATTGTTTATCACATTTTGACTTTACATTTCTTTAGCATGTTGTGACAGTCCACTGATGTACTATCATTTCCTCTTTTATGCAACAAAAACAAATTTTTGAATTTTTATCATGTTTTTGGCTTTTTCAGATTTTTTAATGTTTTTGGATTTTCTGAAAATTTCTTACTCCCCCTAAAATTCAAAAACATTTAAAGAAATTATGAAACAAACTATACAGAACATGACAATTGATATGAATCGCCTCAATTCTCCATCCACTTGGCATAAACAATCAGAACTCCCCCTCACAACAAACTATTTTCCCATTAAGATTTCAAAACACATAAGTTTGTTTTAATCAGAATGGTTTTTCCGGAAAATAAGTTCGTTTATCAACCACTTGTAGGTTTGGGGTCATTTCATCACATTGTTTACCAATCTTTTAAATGATAGTTAAATCAAGTTCAACTTAATGACCTTGATTAACCACTTGTAGGATCAAAAACCAAACACCTGCCACAAACCTTTTCAACCAATTATCATCTGTTGGTTGAATTCTCAAGGTGCCGATTCCTACTCCACACTTACCATCCTGGGAGTTCCGGCAATTCACACTTCTCGATTTATATTTTACAAAAATTTAGAATGATGCCGATTCATGCTCCGCGATTACCAACTTGGGAGCTCCGGCAATTCATACTTCTCAAAACAAATTTTAACACACATTTTCAAGAAAGATGCCGATTCATGCTCCACGATTACCAACTTGGGTGCTCCGGCAAGTCAGGTTTCTATTCAACAAAGAATATATCCACCCAAGCCTGACCAGCCTTGGGTGTAACCTTTTTAGTCTCATTTGGGGTTATATCTTTCCTTTTAGCTTGATAAAACTCTTTTACCCCTTTAGCCTTCCCCTCAATCATTTTACCAAAAATGTTTTTCACGGCAGGGTTAAAGGCTTTTTCAACATCTAATTCTTTCTTTTTAGGAAAGAATTGATTTGAAATTTCAACTTTCCCCATTTTAGATTTGAAGTTTTTAGCACTCAGTGGTGGAAAATTCACATCATCCACTGTCAAAACTTTCTTCTCATCTTTCACAACAACCTACGGCTCCTCTGTCTTTGTGGAGACAGATTCATCACCAGACCTGTTTCCTGAACCCTTAACAACCCATTTTTGATTTTTCAAATTATCTTTTCTTTTTAAGGCATTCTTTGAACATTCTCCCACTTCAAAGGTTGAATTTTCAAAGCCTGTAAAATTTTTGGTTGTAAGTTCAGTTTTCTCAACAATTTTCTCTTTCAGTTTACCAGAGACCTCCTGTTTTGGTTTGAATGTTTTAGGACAGTTTCTAGCAATGTGCCCAGCAGTTTTGCACTGAAAACAGGTTCTTGTTTCTGTCTTTTTCTGAACAACATTCTTCTTCAATTCTTCTTGCTTATTGGCAAGGAATTCTTGATTTGTCTGCTTCCTGAAAGCTTGCTCCTTTTCAGCCTCTGTAGTTTTTCCTGAAACAAATACAGTTTTTGGTTTATAAACTTTTTCATTTTTATAATTTTTCGGTTGATTAAATCCAAGACCTTTCCTTTTGAAATTACGATTATGGTTTGGTTTCTTTTGGAAACTATAACCACAATTCTAACCCATTTTCTTGTTAATTCTTTGTTGATCTCTTGAAGTGTATTGTTTAGGTTTTCCAGAAAGATTTAAATCTTTTATTTCAGAAATATTGATTTCTGTGATTTTGAAAACCTTGTTAATCATTTCAAATTTAACACTTCTTATTGGAAAAGTTTCATAAGAATATAATTTGTCAGAATCTTTCAAAGTATATGCAACTTTGACCGGTTCGTCATTCAAATTAGATTTTGATAGCAAAAATTTCGTATCATAAACCCGTTTGTCCTTTTTGATTGTTGGCTTTGACGCATCGGACTCAGACTTTGACTCGGGTTTGGACTCCATTTTTAACTCCTCACTGTCATCTTTATCCAACACCTGATCGACCACACTTTTTATCAATTTGGACTCATGGTCAGTGTCGGACGATGTGTACGTGACATCAATATTTTCTGGCAAGTTATCTGATGGCCCAGACTCCCATTGTAGGTTAATTGCCTTTTTGACTCTTTCGGAATTTGGATTTCGAGGCGAATATCCATTTTCGACCGGGGGCGGACATCTATTGTAGACCACACTTGGTTTCTTACCAGAAATTTTTACTTCATCCTCGTCTTCTGTCACAGATTTCTTTTCTTCCGAAGTCTTTACTTCTTCAAATGTCTTCAAACTCTCCACAATCGGATAAATCCTGTCAACAACAAAGGTAGAACATGAGTAACTATCCAATAAATTTTTAACTCTCCCAGTTTCTATTCTTTGTGTTGCCAGCTTCAATTCCAGATCAGCACATTTCGTTGTGTAGAAGTTGACATCATCAAGCTGTCTCATGTAAGCTCCTTTGAGTGTATTTGTTAATTTCTCTGTTCATTGTATCATATGATTCTTTTAATCTCTTTATGTTGTGCAACAGTTCATTGTTCTGCTTGATCAAAGAATCACAATTCAAGCACTTTTCAGAAACTTTGACTGCTTCAGTATCAACTTTGATTTCAAACTCTGGAACGTCTTTGACTATTCTGTTTGATTGGAAAAACTCATTTCTTTTCTTTCTCTCGGCTTCAGCTTCAGCTTTTAACCTTTCTGCTTCTCTGACTTTTCTGCATTTTTCTGCCCATTTCAGATCGTAAGCATTAGCAATAAAAGCTTTAACATTTGACATCTATTTTGACATCTCTTTGGCCATGAACTCTTGGTCTGGGCAGAAATTGTCCCAACTAAAGCCTTCAGCCAACTTTTCATCATCTTGATCTGCCAAACACACTTTGCTGTTTGTTGGAAGATATCTATCCCAGCTGAAACCACCATCTTTTCCTTGATTAACTAGACATGCTCTCTTTGAATCTTCAATAACATATCTGCCATGTGTAGTTTGTGCCTGATGCGATGCACGTTGTTGTTGATGATACGGCTGTGGTGTGACTTGATGATAAATCGCCTTTTTGTGGTAGTCGTTATTTCCAAAAGGGTTTTGAGCTCCACTCGCTTCACGATTTGTGCACACCCTATTGAACTGCCCCTTTTCCCTGCAACGAAAACAAGTAACTTTAGACTTACCAAAACTATGAGCCTCGCGAAAATCATCTCTGTCTGTAATTTGTTTGAACTTTTCAGCCTGTCTCAACACACTAGCCATGCACCATTTAATGTCCATCAATTCCATTTCCTCGGCATCAATTTGATCGTAATCCTCTTTCGTGAGCATTGGATTACCGATCCTCCCTGTAACTAATCCTCCGTAGGATTCAAGCACGGTCACTAACAAAGACATGTGGCTTTTAGCAACTTCCTCAGTATAGTTCTGATCATTTTCCAGCTTTAAGGCAATATTGCATTGAAGAACTTTGCCACTCTTTGTTGTAGTGAACTGAGGATCATATGTAGGAAATGAAGAGAATCCTGTTGTGCTGCTTGATCCCTGAGATGGTTTTTCAGAAGAACCTTTTGTCTTTTCACTAACACCACTCTTGAAATACAGACTGATGTCTTGTTCTCCATCGTAGTTCTTCATCCTGGCAATCCTTCGCTGCTCCATCTCTTGAGCTTCCAGGTGTTTGATGAACTCTCCCAGAGTTAGCTTTTTATATTCTATTATGTTGTTTCTTAGCATCATCAGAAAAGTTCCCCAGATTTCATGTGGTAGTGCATCTGCAAGTTTTTCAATCAATTCATCAGTATCCTTTTTAATTCCAAGTTTCGACATATTTCTCATCAAGTTACAATATCTTTCAATAATTTGCTTGGTGTTTTCAGATTTTAAGCCCCGAAAAGATCAAATTCTTTCTTCATGAGAGACATCTTGTTTTTAAGCATATCATCACTTCCTACAAATTTTGCTTCCAATTCAGTCCAGATCGAATAAGCACTTCCATCATGTTGAAGCAAGATCAAAATGTCCTCTTTAATTGCTTGCTGAAGCAAGCTCACCATCAATTTTTCATCTCTATACTTCTTTTTCTCACCAGCATTCATTTCTCTGATTGTTGTCTGAACACCATTTTTTGTGGGCCTTACATATGGTTCTTCAGTGTGATCCCATGCATCCAAGTGATAAGCTTCAACCCAATTACCAAAACGTTCGGACCATGCATTGTAATCATCAATATCCAAGAGCTTAGGCGGTTTCTGTGAAGTCCCCGTTTCATTCTCAAGCAATGCACTCTGAGTGATGTTCATTGGTCCAGCAAAGGCATTATAAAATTCGTTGTCCATGTTCAAATTTTTCAAAAGTTCACAAAATTTCAAGTTCGAGCGAAATTAGGTTCTGGAGCGGAATCACAATGTGCTGCTTTGGAGCGGAATTACGCTGAATCTTTGGAGCGGAATTAAACTGAATCTTTGGAGCGGAATTAAACTAAATCTTTGGATCGGAATTAAACTAAATCTTTGGAGCGGAATCTGGACTTCGAGCGGAATTAGATGTAATGGTCAATTGGAGCGGAATCAAGCTCAACCTTTGGAGCGGAATCTGATTTTTGGAGCGGAATCAGTCAGAAACTTTGGAGCGGAATCACGATTCTGAGCGGAATCAAAAGCTGATTTCGAGCGAAATCACAATGACGTCATCATTTGCACGATCATTTTAGAGCGGAATCACACAAATTTTAAGTTTTACTTAGATTTTAATTCTGAAAGTTTCAAGGGTTTATCGAATCATGATTACGCGTGTTCTGTGAAAATTTTAGCCTGTTTTACCGTGAAAAATTTTCAAATTTGAAGAAGAAGGAGTAGAAAATCTGAAAACACAGCTGAAATGGCAAGAACTCTTCCTCCTGAGCTCTGATACCACTTGTAGGATCGTTTTCGGCCCTGAACGAGTCGACCAGAAGAGTTCTTTGACAAAACAAGAGGCGGAAACTAATGTTTTGGTGCAATCTCAGCCGTATTCACTTTTAATTGTTGTTTTATTGGTCAATAAACCGATTACACGTCCTGACAACACTTCGGCAGCACTTCGTGGCTCACCGGAAGACTATCACCTAAGAACTATGTGATTTCGCTCCTAATGACATGCTATTTATAGGTGTTCTGATTCCGCTCGAACACGTACAAGCGGAATCAGCATCAGGAGCGGAATCAGGTGTTAACTTTTCGGGCGGAATCTGGACCTAAACATTACGAGCGGAATCAGGATTATATGGGGTTTCGCTCCAAATGACAAGATGTCATTTGGAGCGGAATCACCTCCAATGACAGATTTCTTGGATTCCGTGCCCTGTTCTGGCCTAATCTACACTAGAATTGATACAAGACGCAGGCGACAGACGGATGCACCAACAATAATGCTATGGTATTAAGAAGTCACACCAAATAAACCCATGCTTCCGCAAAAGCCAGGGTGTGACAGCTTGGTATCAGAGCATCGTTCATAGCGAACTAGGATTCCTTCTCGGGTCTAGACTATGATCACTAGGGCTCTCACGAAAACATTTTTACATTGCATACACTAAAACGTCCAGATCCAGGATACAAAACATTTTTACAAATAAAAGGCACAAATACACTTTTTCAAAATTATATTTCAGTCTTAGAGGCTGGGGGGGGGGGGGTTCAGCCTTAGAGGCTGGGGAGGTTCAGTCTTAGAGGCTGAGGGAGGTCCGGTCTTAGAGACTGAAGGTTTCAATCTTAGAGATTGGGGAGGTTTAGTCTTAGAGACTGGGAGGTTGGTCTTAGAGACCAGGGAGTTAGTCTGAGAGGCTAGGGAGTTCAGTCTGAGAGGCTGGGAGGGTAGTCTAGGAAGACTAGGAGAACTACTTGTTTGCTTTACTGTGACTTACATGTTTATTTAACTTCATGATTGATATATGTGCATATATGTGATTATGTTACAGACACCATGGCTTCTTCTTCAGACACAGGAGTATCGGACACAGTGGACCCCATGGCCGTTGTGTCAGACGATGAGATACTGTCAGAGGGAGACGTGTAACAACCCCCAAAATTCCACCTGCGGAAACCCCGCGGGGCGTGCTACGCATCAGAGTTCGAGCCACCAATCACATTGAACCAATAATAAATATTTAAATAAGTCATGACATTAATTACTAAAATAAGATGTCAACATGTTATCAATTCTCAAAAGTTGTGTAGCGGAAGCATGTAATCGTTTAGCAATCGTTTCATAATAATAATCAAAATCAATGTATTGTTTATAAGTGAATCCAAGAGTCTCGATCCATGACCACTCCAGCACTCCCAGATAGCAAGTCCATGTTCCAAACGTTAATGACCTACAAGCATGCAAACAAGTGTGTCAGACTACGCTGGTGAGTTCAAGGTTTTGTTAACGTGTTGAGTTACCAGATGTATGTTAATGCGTTTCAATGTTGCGTTACAATGTTGCTCATGTTAGATACCCTAGGGAGTGTGCCCATGTGTATCCGGGGAGTGGGTACCCCTTAACGACCGTTTGCTATGTTGCCATCGTTAGATACCCTAGGGAGTGTGCCCATATGTATCCGAGGAGTGTGCCTCTAACAACCATAGCCCTATCCAGATAATTAGTTCACGCCCGTCCTTACGGCCCGGTGTGAGGTTTCCCACCTAATAGCGCTATCAACTAATTACCCCATTGCCCTCCAGGCAATAACCAAAACCGATTAAGTTGTTTACCCAATATTTCCCTTCCAAATGTTTACCAGTTGTCCCCAAACCACTGGGACGCATGCTTGAGAAAATGCATTGAACTCACCTGGGGTTGCTCGGTATGATACACGAAAAGGTTCAGTTAAGCTACAATGTGATCAACCACGTCCTAGCATGTTTACCATACAAGTCAGGCTTGTATTCAAGTATTGCACGTACAGTTACACAGAGTTAACACGTTACAAACACGTAGAGATCATAGCAACACTTAGCAGTTAAGCCATACAAGTTAACAGTCATAACATATTCGAACTGGTACGATTTAATAAGCCCATAGTTCCTGGCCCAACATCATAAGCGATTCAATGGCATATACGGCCCAAATATCAATTAACAGCCTTGTACGATACAAATAGTTGTGCGATTACGATTTGGGCTGCTCGGCCCAAATGACGTATCAGTGTGTGTGTGTCCCAACATGTAAACAGACATTTCAACTTATGCGATTTAAAGGTCTAAGCCCAAAGATAGTCAGCCCAACTTAGCAACAGTCCAATTTATTTAAACGTGGAATGCTTGTGCGATTAAAACTAGCCTGGCCCCAAACAGATATACTCGGCCCAACAACAGTGAACAAATAACAGTCTTGTACGATCTGGTTAACCTTGTGCGATCTGGTTAACCTTGTGCGAGTGAGGCCTTGGGCTGTCCGGCCCATTAACATCAACTGGTTATTATTTGTGTGTGGCCCAAGGTATTGTGCGACTTGCACTGTCTTGTGCGATCCACGATACCTTGTGCGATCATGCAAGGTTTATGTTGTACACTGTGCTAAAACTTGTGGTACCTAGCTTGTACGATCTGTGTTGTGCGATCAGGTATGGTCTGATCTTGTGCGACTCCGGTCTTGTGCGATCAGTTACAAATTCCGGATTTCTTGCCAATCGGTTACAATCATTAATCTTGCCAATCAATCGCTAGGTTTCCGTACTTACATACTATCAATTAACAACTAACAGTTTGCCTATTATCGATCAAACAAGCATATAACAACCGGTTTCTCATGAACCCTAATCAAACCATCCATGAACAACAACATACTAAACAACAATCAATCGGATCAAAACGAGGAATTTATAAATCAGCTTGTATGAACCCTAATCCCAAGCAAAACATGATAATCATCAACACACTCAAACATAAACATCTATCATAATCATCATACGGCTCATGAACTTGATTTTTAATAGGCATTCTACCAACACAACAACCATTCGAACATGGTTCCTATCAGTCGATTAATCAAGCATTGGACTTCGTAATTCAAACAACAACTCAATCTCATTGATTCGATCATATTCCATCAAGCACTTAAATTCAAATCATGATTATCATAGTTATTAACATGTTTGCTAGCATGAACCCTAATAATCACATACAACCACAACATCATCTATCAAAACAAATAACATCAAAACACTAACCGGTTGAGAGGATCGATCCAAGTACAAGAGCTTCGAGGGAGATGGGGTGGTTGCCGTCGGGTTTGAGGGAAGGAAAAGAGAGCACTAGGGTTTTCGTGTGTGTCTTATGTATTGCAATAAGTGTGAAGTGTGACCCTCAATCATGAGGTTATGCGTAGGAGAAGTAGGCCGAACCCATCATGGGCTGCCTATGTGTTCCGAGTTCAAGGAGAAATGGGCCGAGAGTTGCATGAGTTAAAGCCCATAGACTTGTGTGATCGGTTTGGCAATACACACATTGTGCGATCAGGTTAACGTTGTGCGTTTGGGCCACTATATACATACATACATTACATAACACAAAGCACATAATTATAACATTCAATAATCATAATAGTTCATATAAACACGTGTCGATGCACAAAGTAGGTTCGAATTATGAGTTGTCACAGTATCCCCAACTAAAAAGAAATTTCGTCCCGAAATTTGGTACGCACTCACTAAGAAAGCTAGATAAGTTAAAGCTAGGTAAGTTATATCGTTGGCTGGTTTTCCTGGGGTGTCACATCCTCCCCAACTTGAAAGAAATTTCGTCCCGAAATTCACCAGTGATATCAAAAGTTGGTTCAATCCCTTGAACAATTGAGAACATTGAAGTTTTAACATATCTTTCCGTTCCTATGTGAACTTCAGTCCACGTATTGAAGTTTAACAAGCCCTCACAATTGTCATATGACTCATGCTAGCGAACCCTGACTTCTTAGCCCATGCTTTCGATAGGTTCCCTGATATATACAACTGATCCGATGACCTCAAATTCCGGTAAGGGTATCACCAGGGTTTCGTCGGGCAACCACTGCCTTAAACCTAGGGCATACATACCATTACGATAGTTATCCCGTTTCATCAATTAGTCTGAGTTTGTGAGCCAAGTCACCGTTTGTTCCAGTAATCCGTATGTCTCACGCGTCGTAAAGTAAGCTTGCCATGATTTCTATAGCATACCGCACCCCCCCCCCCAGGGTGATGCTTTCGATAATGACACGTTTGCCTACAACAAACTCCCAGTGTTTCCTAAGCTAATCAGCTTTGCTAGCGCTCATGCGCTGCCATCAAACAATTTCCGATCTAAGCAATGTTCGAGAGTTTTGAGCTCAGGTCCTGGACCTGCGATTACGTTGTCAACTACATTAGTCCAGCAAGGAGATTAGAGTTACTGTCCAGGTTATGCCTCAGCATGGGCTGTATGCATACTATCATGATGCAGCTGCATTAGAGCTTCTCCCCAAGATAAGTGTCCTTCCCAAACGTTTACTAAAGTCAGTTATGCACATACTTACAACATGCCTTCGTGTGCTCAGATGGTTCGTCACTTTGCTCGGTTGTCCCACAGTAATAAGCAATGTTCATGTCAAGATGTGAGTCAGAGGTGTGCGCCATGCCCGCCTTAAATTAGGTATAGTCCAATAGGTAATAGGAGTTGGCACCTCATGCCTATAATCCGTCTCTTCCAGAGAAATTTTCACAAGCTGAGAAGACTCAACAGTTCCCTTGACTGCAAGGAGGTGTGCTGATCACATTCAGCGATCAACGATTGTTACTGTTTGTGTTTCCATTTCGAGTTGTAAATAGACTAGTGGCAGCATTCATAACAGTCTGCTCCCATCTTCCACATAGGTGTTGCCAGTTTCTTATACTTCGCCTTGACTTTTCCCAAAGTCAAAAGTCATACCCATACATTGTTAGACGGGTTTTCATGCCCAATCATCAGTACAAGATTTACATGTCCAAACGTCTTTCTTTAAAATCCAGTTGAATAGAATTTTCGAAGCCGGTGTGTTTTGCTAACCACAACTTCCCTACCGTTGCTGTGAAATGAGATTTATTGTCGTTCTATGAGCTAATGAATATCGTTCGTTTCACCAAGGTTGCTCTTCCATGCCCCGCATGGACTCAACTTGAAAATTCTCTCCCGTTAGTTCCCTAGTTTGTACAGAACGAGTTGGGTCAGGTGGGTTAGAGTCGATGGCGAGCTGCAAAGTCCATACACGTTCAGGTTCCACAGTCGTAATCCACCCAGAAGTTCCATCCAACGATGCCATTTACTGATTTAGCTCTTTTGAAACCAGAGTACACGGAAGGCCCTTGTGATCGGTCTAAGTAACGCATTTGGTACCGTCCAAGTAATGCCTCCGTGTAACTCCAAAGACCACGGTTTCCACCACCAGTTGTGTGTCATGCAGTTCTTCTTTGTAATTTCTGTACGTAAGTCGTTACTTTCTCGTGTTGCGTCGACGTGTAACTGGGACTCTGATTCAAAACATAACGATATACCACTGTATTACCCATGCCCTTGGGTAAAAATGAGGCTCAGTACCTTACTGAATCAGGATTCGAAAGCTGAAGAGACGTCCTCATGTTCTGTCTTTTGTGAACACGGCACCCCGCTGTGCTAAAGGGATCTAAGCTATGCGGCCTTCGAAATTGCTGTGATAAATCAAGCGGAACCAAGAAATCGTTGTATCCTCGAAGGACTTTTAGTGTCGATCATTTTCCAAAGAAAATGGGTCTTAGCGAGATTCACGTGCATTCCCACTTCGTTGGTTATATGACCTAAAAAGGGTACATTTGTCATGCAGAAGTTACCTTTATCATGACTTCGCGCGGTGTGGCTCCTCCATCAGGGCCTCCCAAATAGAATAAAAAGTTGTCCATGTTGTTGCTTTCCCCTCGAAAAAGGGTTCAAAATGTCACCCAATAGCACGGTCGGTTCACATGATCTATGAGGCTGCTGGTGTGATGATCGCTCTAAAGGTCTTGGAGTGCAAAGTTGTATTGCCGAATTGCGTCTGGCAAGCTTCCTTAAGAACTTTCTCCCCTTGGGTTTCCATCTGATAATAATGCGCTCGTAAGTTAATCCTTGAATGAAAGCTCGTCTCTTGTAACTAGTCGATCGGTTTTCGATACATGGCCGCGGCAAACGGTTCTCAACTGTCGTCTCGATAGGTGCTCGATAATTGGTACATACCCACAAAAGGCTTATCTTCACGGATATAACTGGGGCTTCCCAAAGTGAGAATTAGGTCCAACAAACTCTTGTGCAACAGTTCTCGTAGTAGATTACACAGTTCTTGCAACCCTCCTGGTGTAAGACGGTAAAAGTATGAGTATTCGAAGCTCCCTCCAATCGTGAGATCACTGAGTTTCTGACTAGTAGTTGTGGTAGTAGACCTGAAAGCTCCTCCAATTGCACCTTGAGATGAGTCACAATAATCGGTGGGTCCTCGATCCTATCTTACTTAGTCTGATCATTAGGTATAGTTGCTAATACAGTGAGGTCCTCCTTCCATAGGCGCTTTCGAGGCTATCATTACTGACATGATGCTGATCTTTTCACCACTCTGGTACTTTAGAGCATATAGTGACGCTAAATTTCTTCCCACAGGGTACGTCCGGGCGATATGTCCTAATAACCCATCAACACTAACTATTGCGCCGTAACTACCAAGGATAGTAGAGGTAACACCGGTGTCGAATGTCTGTCACCCGCAATATCGAGTTTGCATCCCAACTAATATATGCGGTTTCCGCTGACCTGCCATCAGCCGGTTTCATAACAGGTTTGGTTTCAAGAAGCTTCAGGGTTAAACGGAATCGAGCCGAAGCGATTCGTTATCCATCCCAGCTACCATGTTGTTATGGTCCTGTCGTCGCCCACGTCAATCCTAAATACCCTTTCGCGAGCACCACTGCAGGTGTTATTTTCACAATCACACGGATTTCTATCATACTGTCATCGCTCCCTTGGTTGTTGTCGTCTTGAATTATCAACTGCCATTACATGCTGTAGGCACCTTCATTTCCATACTGCAAGCTACTATGACAAGTACCTTGATGTCACGATAGTTGTTGCCTCTAATGTTGTTGCTCGAAACAGGACTCTACGATCCTTCACCAACGATGTCCATCTCTTCGTATTTCGTGTCAAGTTCCGGGGTGCTACTCGTTGTGTTGGAAGTTACACAGTCCACATCCTGGTCGATTGCCATCGTTTACGTTTCGACTGATTCATAAAAGTCGGCTCCCATAAGTTGCTGACTAGAATTAAGGATTCGTTTGGAGTCAAATCGTTGATATTCATTGTCAATAATTGGAGTCGTTCAAATGCTGAAGTCGGTTGGGTACTAAACTTACCCTTATACCCATCGTTCTTACAAGTTGACTGGGTAAAACACGGTATGTTTCCGGAGTGTTGCAGGCGTGACCGCCCTTCGGGGTCTGAGATGTGAGTATATTGAGTTCCAACAACGAAGAGGAGTGAGGGGGAAAGAAAAGGGGTATAAACCAATCATGGACGCTGCAACATCCACTCAGGGACGTTCGTACAAGCACCTAGCATTCTACTTAGTTCGCTAGGCGTTCAAAGGGACGTTCAAGTGATACTCGATAGCATTGCGATTTCAAAAGGATTCAAAGAGAGGTGAGATAGTCACATTTGAGTAGGAGACGATCACTGTTATGACTCCTATTGGTTTGTTACGTTTCACACTGATCAATTAACAGAGCGGAACCCCTTCTTCACTTGTTAAGCCTTACTGGGACTCGCATGCACCCCACACTATTATTATGTGTGCACCCACAATAATATTGTGATTTGCATGCTCATCTCAGCTCCTCCTAACTCATGTCGAATGGTTCCCCCAACTCGATTAGCAAACAAAGAGCATCACATATTATAAGTCACGAATGTTTAGGGAATTACCACCCTATCAGTCACATAACAGGTGCAAGGGATACGTAAGCTCATACTATCGTGTTTAACGTGTACCAGCATGCAATATCATATGTAAGTGTCCACTAGTTACGTAGTACAATGAGTATACGAAAGACGAACCTTGCAATCTGGAGCGGAGTGTCATGATCGATTTTCGGAAGTGTTCGGTTATAGTCTGGTTTTACAAAACGTTTTAAAACCTAGTTCACTATAACCAGTGGCTCTGATACCAACTGTAACAACCCCCAAAATTCCACCTGCGGAAACCCCGCGGGGCGTGCTACGCATCAGAGTTCGAGCCACCAATCACATTGAACCAATAATAAATATTTAAATAAGTCATGACATTAATTACTAAAATAAGATGTCAACATGTTATCAATTCTCAAAAGTTGTGTAGCGGAAGCATGTAATCGTTTAGCAATCGTTTCATAATAATAATCAAAATCAATGTATTGTTTATAAGTGAATCCAAGAGTCTCGATCCATGACCACTCCAGCACTCCCAGATAGCAAGTCCATGTTCCAAACGTTAATGCGTTTCAATGTTGCGTTACAATGTTGCTCATGTTAGATACCCTAGGGAGTGTGCCCATGTGTATCCGGGGAGTGGGTACCCCTTAACGACCGTTTGCTATGTTGCCATCGTTAGATACCCTAGGGAGTGTGCCCATATGTATCCGAGGAGTGTGCCTCTAACAACCATAGCCCTATCCAGATAATTAGTTCACGCCCGTCCTTACGGCCCGGTGTGAGGTTTCCCACCTAATAGCGCTATCAACTAATTACCCCATTGCCCTCCAGGCAATAACCAAAACCGATTAAGTTGTTTACCCAATATTTCCCTTCCAAATGTTTACCAGTTGTCCCCAAACCACTGGGACGCATGCTTGAGAAAATGCATTGAACTCACCTGGGGTTGCTCGGTATGATACACGAAAAGGTTCAGTTAAGCTACAATGTGATCAACCACGTCCTAGCATGTTTACCATACAAGTCAGGCTTGTATTCAAGTATTGCACGTACAGTTACACAGAGTTAACACGTTACAAACACGTAGAGATCATAGCAACACTTAGCAGTTAAGCCATACAAGTTAACAGTCATAACATATTCGAACTGGTACGATTTAATAAGCCCATAGTTCCTGGCCCAACATCATAAGCGATTCAATGGCATATACGGCCCAAATATCAATTAACAGCCTTGTACGATACAAATAGTTGTGCGATTACGATTTGGGCTGCTCGGCCCAAATGACGTATCAGTGTGTGTGTGTCCCAACATGTAAACAGACATTTCAACTTATGCGATTTAAAGGTCTAAGCCCAAAGATAGTCAGCCCAACTTAGCAACAGTCCAATTTATTTAAACGTGGAATGCTTGTGCGATTAAAACTAGCCTGGCCCCAAACAGATATACTCGGCCCAACAACAGTGAACAAATAACAGTCTTGTACGATCTGGTTAACCTTGTGCGATCTGGTTAACCTTGTGCGAGTGAGGCCTTGGGCTGTCCGGCCCATTAACATCAACTGGTTATTATTTGTGTGTGGCCCAAGGTATTGTGCGACTTGCACTGTCTTGTGCGATCCACGATACCTTGTGCGATCATGCAAGGTTTATGTTGTACACTGTGCTAAAACTTGTGGTACCTAGCTTGTACGATCTGTGTTGTGCGATCAGGTATGGTCTGATCTTGTGCGACTCCGGTCTTGTGCGATCAGTTACAAATTCCGGATTTCTTGCCAATCGGTTACAATCATTAATCTTGCCAATCAATCGCTAGGTTTCCATACTTGCATACTATCAATTAACAACTAACAGTTTGCCTATTATCGATCAAACAAGCATATAACAACCGGTTTCTCATGAACCCTAATCAAACCATCCATGAACAACAACATACTAAACAACAATCAATCGGATCAAAACGAGGAATTTATAAATCAGCTTGTATGAACCCTAATCCCAAGCAAAACATGATAATCATCAACACACTCAAACATAAACATCTATCATAATCATCATACGGCTCATGAACTTGATTTTTAATAGGCATTCTACCAACACAACAACCATTCGAACATGGTTCCTATCAGTCGATTAATCAAGCATTGGACTTCGTAATTCAAACAACAACTCAATCTCATTGATTCGATCATATTCCATCAAGCACTTAAATTCAAATCATGATTATCATAGTTATTAACATGTTTGCTAGCATGAACCCTAATAATCACATACAACCACAACATCATCTATCAAAACAAATAACATCAAAACACTAACCGGTTGAGAGGATCGATCCAAGTACAAGAGCTTCGAGGGAGATGGGGTGGTTGCCGTCGGGTTTGAGGGAAGGAAAAGAGAGCACTAGGGTTTTCGTGTGTGTCTTATGTATTGCAACAAGTGTGAAGTGTGACCCTCAATCATGAGGTTATGCGTAGGAGAAGTAGGCCGAACCCATCATGGGCTGCCTATGTGTTCCGAGTTCAAGGAGAAATGGGCCGAGAGTTGCATGAGTTAAAGCCCATAGACTTGTGTGATCGGTTTGGCAATACACACATTGTGCGATCGGGTTAACGTTGTGCGTTTGGGCCACTATATACATACATACATTACATAACACAAAGCACATAATTATAACATTCAATAATCATAATAGTTCATATAAACACGTGTCGATGCACAAAGTAGGTTCGAATTACGAGTTGTCACAAGACGTATACACCTCAGACACCACGAGTACAGATGACGATGATTTTCAGCCTTTCGCGCTGCCAGACATCAGAGTTGAGCCTGCTGATGGCATTCCTGCTTGGGATTTACCTCTTGCGGTGATCCCTACTCCCGTTCCGCTTGCTGCTTTCCCCATGGTGGATGCGCCACTCGATGTCGTATCTGATGACGAAATTGATCTGTTCGAGGAGGGTCCGCCTGAGGACGACTATGAGGGCGGGGCCCCGATTGATGCTGATGTTATCCTTCCCATTGCTGAGGCACCTGTAAAGGAGCTTCCTGTTGGTTCACCTGTCCCAGATTCGTTGGAGTCTGTGGCATCAGCGTCTTTGCATGACCAGGGAGTGCAGTATCACTCTTCTGACGCCGACCCCAACATGGCGATGTCAGCTGCACCTGGTCCGTCACACGAGTTCGAGTTTGACCATGAGGTCGATGATGATTTTGATCCAGCTTTTCCCCCTGACTTCGATCCTGACCAGGAGATCGAGTTTATTCACATGGACCAGCCCTTAGAGGTGCCTGTAGCTCCTATTGATCCTTTGTTTGACATTCCAGCTGATTTTGATATGGATCTTGTTGACCCCGAGCCCGTCATGGCCCCAGAGCCTGTTGTTGACCATGACCCTGTTCTTGACGAGGCCCCAGCCGTTGCACCGCCTGATATGGGTGCACCGGCCATTGCACCTCTTGTTGATGATATACCCATTGTTGATCTTCACGTTGTTGCTCCACCCTTGATGGATGATCCAGTTGTTCATGCACCGTTACCTGATCCCGTGCCGGTATTGGTCGACTGTGCACCTTTCGCCGTACACATAGATCCTCGTTATGCCGACACCCGCAACGGGTGGATCGATGATGATGACGATTACCCACCGTATGTGCTACCTGTCACTCCTCCAGTAGCACCTGTTTCTGCACCCACTGATATTCCATTGTTTCCCCCACACACCACGGATGTTCATCGCACTGATCTTCCCATTACGTTCCTCTAGGACATACCGCCACCTTGTCCTGGAGAGGGGTTATCGAGGTAGCCGCCTGTTTCTGTTCCACCTGTACTGTCATCATCTTTACCATTCACATCTCAGTTTCCCCAAGTTGCACCACCTACTGCACCATCTTTCGTACCATCGAGCGAGCCATTTTTATGGACTACGCCCCCTATCATGCCATTGTCTGATCCGTACCACCCGTACCATGTTGGATACACTATGGAGGACATACTTACATCCTTGATGATGCAGCAGGACGCATTGACACGTCGTATTCAGGAGTTAGAGAGAGCTCCACGACCACCGTGCCATTGTCAAACCCCCTTTGCAGCACCACACACTCCTCGTCCACTTTCCCCTGATTCAGACGGTCGTTTCTTGACATCTGAGCAGCAGATTGCATATTTGTTGCGCGTCTGTCGTGCCTTAGAGGAGGACTAGTTACATATGTGTCGTTTGCTTTTCTCTCATTTCCCTCCTTCTCCTCCGCCATCAGCATAGGCATTTTTGTTCGATTCAGGTAGGCTTTTGGTGAGAAGACCGCGATTGTACCGACTATACAGCATCTTGAAGACCGCATTTTGATGTCATGACTTTTAATATTTAGTTTTTGGTTGTTATAGATGACTAGATAGTTTAGACAAGGGTGATGTGACCCTTAGTCACTTTTGATGTACGATACAGTTATAAAACTTGTAAACATTGTATTGTGGTCTTGATTTTATGATAGCGCAATCGCAGTATTCTCATTATATGCGTTGTTGGATTATTTGTTTTAACTTTATAACATGAGATGTTATGTGCTTAATGAATGTTATTACGTACGCATACTATTTAATTACTATGACCCGACCTACATGATCATCTTTTAGAAGATGCCTCCAAGACGTGACCCGCGCATGCCCACTACTGAGGCGGAACTCCAAGGGATCATTGCCACAGCTATTGCACGATACGCTGCCTCTCATGCAGAGACAAGTGGAAATGTCCCAAACAACAACGACAATAACAATCCACCCAATGGTAATGTTAAGTCGTTTGAGATATACTATGATACATTTGGATATTTATATCACGTTCGCTAATACCAATTGTAAATTCTAACGTATGTGCAGGGTGCACCTACAAGCAATTCCTCGACTGTAAGCCCATGAATTTCGACAGCACAGGAGGTGCTGTTGCGTTTGTTAGGTTGGCTGAAAAGACAGAATCTGTCCTTAGAATGAGCAAGTGTGCTCCCGAGCAACAAGTGACCTACATCTCAGGGCTGTTTCTGGATGGAGCCCTATCATGGTGGAATCTGCAAGTGCAAACTTTAGGTGAAGCTGCTGCTTATGTGTTATCATGGAATGAGCTGAAGGAGCTCATGAGGAGGAAGTGCTGCTCACGTGCTGAGATTCAAAAGCTAGAGACTGAGTTCTGGCACCTAAAAATGGAAGGTCCCAAGATTGTAGAGTATGTTCAGAGATTTCACGATTTGTCTCATGTAGTGTCGTACATGGTCACACCCGAGTTCAAAAGTGTTGAGCGCTTTATCTGGGGATTGGCACCTTAGATCATGAGTATGGTTACTACGTCCAAGCCTGCAACCATCACAGAAGCCATAGATCTCAGTGTGGCTCTTACTGAGGAAGCTATTCGGTTGAACAAGTTTTTAGTTACTGAGCAAAAAAAGAAAGAGACTCATGTGGAGTCGTCTGGTGAAAACAAAAGGAAATTTTCCAACTTCAAGCAAGGTACCAGTAATGTGAACAAGAAGGGTGAATCAAGCACACCGGCCAGGGCTGCAACCGGTGTTGAAAACAAAGGAAAAGGTTACATGGGTACGCTGCCCAAGTGTGATACGTGCCAGCGCCATCATTCTGGTCAGTGCAGACTAAGAAAGTGCGAGTCATGTGGAAGGAACGGTCACACGAAGGATACGTGTTGGGCCGGAACTGGTGCTGGGCGTTGTGGTAATCGAGGTTATGGGAATGGTAATGGAAACCGCCAACAAGGAGGAAATGGCGGAAAAGGAAACCGTGGAAATGTTGCGAATCAAGCTGGGAATGGAAATCGCAACCAAAACAACACTCAAGCTGGAAATGGAAGTGGTAATGGTCAAGGACCGGGATGTTTTAATTGTGGAGATGTTGGGCACTTTAAGAGGGAATGCCCAAAGCTGAATCAAGCCCGTGGAAGAGTGTTCAACATAGGCGCAAGGGAAGCGCGCTAGGATCCAAACGTTGTCACTGGTACGTTCCCTATAAATCAACGCTTTGCATCTGTTCTCTTTGATACTGGTGCCGATTATAGCTTTGTATCATTAGAATTTAAGAATAGGCTTGGGTTAGCTGCTAGTAAGTTAGATATCCCGTACTTAATTGAACTGGCTAATGGGAAGCTAGTTGAAACCCATGAAGTCATCAGAGGATGCGTAATTGAGCTGGGAGAACGCGAGTTCACTTTGGATCTACTACCAGTTGAGTTGGGAAGTTTCGATGTAGTAGTAGGGATGGATTGGTTGTCAAGCAACAAAGCCGAGATTGTTTGTCACGAAAAGACCATTCGCATCCCAATAGAAGATGGAGAGACGATCGTAGTTCATGGAGAGAAGCGCAATACACCTCTGAGAATCATTAGCTGTCTGAAAGCTAGAAAGTGTTTACAAAAGGGATGTGTTGCCTTCTTGGCACACATCGTGGATAAAGAAGCTGCTGAGCCAAAGATTGAAGACATCCAAGTTATTAAGGAATATCCTGAAGTCTTTCCAGAAGACCTGCCAGGATTACCGCCGCAGAGACAAGTCGAGTTCCACATTGACTTAGTTCCAGGCACCGCGCCTGTGGCTAAGGCACCCTACCGACTTGCGCCTTCGGAGATGCAGGAGTTGTCGACGCAACTTCAGGAGTTGCTAGACAAGGGATTCATCAGACCAAGCTTCTCACCTTGGGGAGCTCCAGTTCTGTTTGTCAAGAAGAAGGATGGTAGTTTTCGTATGTGTATCGACTATCAGGAACTGAACAAGCTGACAATCAAGAATAGATATCCTCTGCCGCGAATTGATGACCTGTTCGATCAGCTGCAAGGTTCGAGTTTCTACTCAAAGATCGATTTGCTATCAGGTTATCATCAGTTGAGAATACAAGAGGAAAGTATTCCCAAGACTGCTTTTAGAACTCGATATGGACATTATTAGTTCTTGGTGATGCCGTTTGGGTTGACAAATGCGCCAGCTGTTTTTATGGATTTGATGAACAGAGGTTGTAAGCCGTACCTCGACAAGTTCGTGATTGTGTTCATCGATGATATTTTGATCTACTCGAAGACGAAGGATGAGCACGAACAGCATTTAAGAGCTATCTTGGAGCTACTTAAAAAGGAGAAGTTGTATGCCAAGTTCTCGAAGTGCGAGTTTTGGTTACGCGAAGTCTAATTTTTTGGACATGTGGTTAATGGAAATGGAATCCATGTGGATCCAACAAAGATCGAAGCGATAAAGAACTGGGAAACTCCAAAGACGCCAACCGAGATCCGACAGTTCTTAGGTTTGGCTGGTTATTATCGAAGGTTCATCGAGGATTTCTCAAAGATCGCTCAACCATTGACTTCCCTTACCCAGAAAGACAAGAAGTTTGATTGGGGAATCAAACAAGAAGAAGCGTTTCAGTTGTTGAAGGACAAGCTTTGTAATGCACCGATTTTATCGCTACCCGAAGGAACGGAAGACTTCGTGGTATATTGTGATGCCTCGCGTCAAGGTTTGGGTTGCGTGTTGATGCAGCGACAGAAAGTTATAGCATACGCGTCACGCCAGTTGAAGGTTCACGAGAAGAATTATACCACGCATGACTTGGAGTTAGGCGCAGTGGTATTTGCGTTGAAGATCTGGCGACATTATTTGTATGGTACGCGATGTACAATCTTCACTAATCATAAGAGCCTACAGCACATATTCGACCAAAAGGAGCTTAACATGAGACAAAGACGCTGGGTAGAGCTGTTGAACGACTACGACTGCGAAATCAAGTATCATCCAGGGAAGGCGAATATGGTCGCCGATGCCCTAAGTCGAAAAGAAAGGATCAAGCCCATAAGGGTTTGGGCTTTGGAAATGATTGTCCAGACAGACCTCTCATTGCGCATTCGTGCCGCGCAGAGAGAAGCTCTCCACGAAAGGAATATTGAGGATGAATATCTCCGTGGGATGGAGAAGCAGTTGGTGCCAAACGAGGAAGGAACTTTATGCTTCATGAAACGAATTTGGGTTCCTCTGTTTGGTGGATTGAGAAAGGTCATTTTCGACAAAGCTCACAAGTCACGATACTCAATTCATCCAGGAGCAGATAAGATGTACCAAGACCTTAAGGATTTCTATTGGTGGCCAAGGATGAAAGGCGATGTCGCAGTATATGTTAGCAAATGTTTAACGTGCGCCAAAGTGAAAGCTGAATACCAGAAGCCTTCAGGTCTTCTACAGCAACCTGAAATACCCAAATGGAAATGGGAACAGATTTCAATGGATTTCATAATGAAATTGCCAAGGACGCCCAAAGGTCACGATACAATTTGGGTAATAGTTGACCGTCTAACGAAATCTGCGCACTTCCTGCCAATCAGAGAAAAAGACAACACGAGTAAACTAGCTGAGATATACATGAGAGAGATCGTTGCACGACATGGAGTGCCTCTCTCAATCATCTCTGATAGGGATGGAAGATTTGTGTCAAGGATTTGGCAATCCTTTCAAGAAGCATTCGGTTCTCAGTTGAATCTAAGTACAACATTTCACCCGCAAACTGATGGATAGAAGTGAATGAACGATTCAGACATTAGAAGATATGCTGCGAGCTTGCGTAATGGATTTAGGTGGAAGTTGGGACACTCACCTAACATTGGTCGAATGTTCATACAATAACAGTTATCATGCAAGCATTCAAGCCGCACCATTCGAAGCTCTTTATGGACGCAAATGTCGATCACCGATTTGTTGGGCTGACGCAGGTGATAAACAGCTAGTTGGTCCGGAATTGGTCCAGGAAACGACAGACAAGATTGCACAGATCCGAGAGCGCATCAAGGCGGCTCGTGATCGACAAAAGTGTTATGCGGACCGAAGAAGGAAACCTCTGGAATTTGAGGTAGGAGATATGGTCTTATTGAAGGTTTCACCCTGGAAGGGTGTGGCACACTTTGGAAAGCGTGGAAAGTTGAATCCGCGCTACATTGGCCCATTCAGAATCCTGCGAAGGATTAGGCTTGTAGCATACAAATTGGACTTACCTGCTGAACTTAATGGTGTTCATGATGCATTCCATGTATCAAACCTGAAAAAGAGTCCAACACAAGAGACAGTAGTCATTCCTGCTGACGAAGTTCATATCGACGACACGCTCCATTTCATTGAAGAACCTGTTGAGGTTACTGATTGGAAGATTAACAAAACACGCAGGAGTAGTGTCAAGCTCGTCAAAGTTCGATGGAATGCAAGATATGGTCCAGAATTCACATGGGAACGTGAGGATCGTATGAAAGAAAAGTACCCCCATTTATTTCCCAAGACCCCTGCAACTAGAAGCAGAGCCTAAAATTTCGGGACGAAATTTTCTTAACGGAGGGAGAATGTGACAACCCTCACATTTACAGGTATCCGTACAAGTAATTAATATTTAATTTGTGCTTAATGAATGTGCTTGATTACAACTGTGATTAAACTGCTTTCTGTTTTCTGATACATACATACATACACATGCATCACATTTTATACTGTCACTTCATTTATTTTACACAAACATTAGTGACAAATTTGATGCACGAAGCACAGTTAGCACACTAAACGGATAACCCAGAAACATGCTGACAATGCCAGCACCTAGACAGACAATGTTTTTGAGGCCAGTATGAGCCAGAGATAGAATACTACACTAGTAGGGAGTGTAGGGAAGTGAGGACCATAAAACTGCGTCACTAGATGATAGTTATAGTGCCGGGAAGTGCCTAAAACACACTTTAAATGCAGAATTCTGCACTAAATAACCAAAATTCAGCATTTAACAATGCTAGTAAAGTGTCAAAACTTGGCAAAATAGTCCTAGATACATTCCAAAGTGTTGGGAATTAAATGTGTCACTAAAAGTAATATAAAAGACACTTTAAGGATTAATTTAGCACTTTAACGGACAACACCCAACCGAACAACCGGACTTTACCCGGAACACAAAAATATTGCCAAACACATTGTTTTTACATTTCTGAGCTAGTTAGGGTCCCCGAACACCCTAACACACTATGTAATTAACAACACACCTTAACACACTAACTTAACCCTTTAATTCTAACTAGTTAGTAACTAGATCATTGGAAACCAACCCCATACCCCCCCCCCTTGTTCGAACCGGTTACATGGGGACACACCCCCCATGAATTCTTTTCAATAGTTTATTTAGAATGCTAGTGGTTAATGAAACATATTACATGTTGGATAATGGTGAACTTGGTTTATATAAGTAACCACAAGATCCTAAGCTTCTTACTTCACAACTCACCAAACTCACTCAACTCTCCTCTCTTCTCTTTGGGTTCGGCCGCCACTACCACACCACCATACCACCACCATCAAGTCTTTTTCAAGCCATCCATACATATCCAAGGGTGATAGAGACCGAACAAGTAAGCTTGGTATACTCGGAAGCTCAAGGACCGATCTTGTTTTCTTTTATCCATCACTTTTACGCTTTGAAACTCCCCTAGCCTTGTGCTAGTAGTAAGTGCCTTAGATCTTCATCTTGTTCATATTTTTGGTGGTTAATAGTGAAAAGGATGATGAAATGTTAAGAACCCTAAAGAACATAATCAAAGTCTTGAAGTATAAACTAACTAAAGATGAAATATGGATAAAGTAGTGATGAAATCATGTTGATCTTGTGTTGTTATGCTTATTGTATGTTGTTTGTTAGATAGAATGTTATGATTCATCACATAGACTTGCTAGATCATGTTTAAAGACATGAACTAGCAAGATATGAAGGTTAAAAATGTTGTGGATGATGAAATCATCCACACATAAGCTATGAACTTGATTACATACATGTTTCTTGAAAAACAAAGATCAAAGTGGGTTGTAAACTTGTAGATCTAAAGATCTATGAGTGGTTTTTTCGAAAGAACCAAGTGAAAGATATGAGTTTTGTTAAAAAGTGGATCTTACATAAACTAATCATATTTTTAGAAAGTAAACAAGTGTTTAAACACTTGTGTAACAAGAAAATTTCACAAAGAAGTATTTTTGGAAATCATGACTAGAAGTTGTAAATGTTCAAATCCTTTAAAAACAAAGTTTTTAAGAAACTAATCACATTTTTAAAGGTAACAAGACTCACTAATCATGCTAGTAAGTTACTACTTGCTTTTATAAATATATCAAGTTCATAAGTTTATGATTTATGCATATTTTTGTCAAGATTGATGATTAGAAATTGTATGTTGTTGGATGATGATTGATTGAATGATTTTACAAAAGAAAATGATATGCAAGTAAGCATGGACGCCTCCATTTACCAAGGAAATTCTGGCGAAATTTTTCTAGAATTTCAACACTTAGAAATATTTTTCCAACAAGTGTTTACAAATATATTTTTAACTTTATTTTTCTAAATAAACTTCGCCATGATTTTTATTACAAAAATACCAAATAGCGGAGGTGGATTTTCGTAAATAAAATTTGATAAATATATATTTAGAATATATATATTTTATAATAAAACGCTTGTGTGATTGTTTGTTATTCTGTGCACTAGATATATTATTTTTAGGGTAAAAATAATATAACTTGAAAATACCATGAAACTACGACTCCAAAATAATACCAACGCTCTCACAACATAAATATTTAAGTTACACAAGTATTGTTGCTTTACGACACGCTAAAACTTAACTTATGTATATTTCGGAAAATACTCTCATGCGTATATTTTGATGAAATATTATTTTGGAAAATGTATGAGGTAAAATATAATATTTTTGGGAAAAATATATATATTGTGGAATTTAAAATGTTTTAGACAAGTGATTAAAATATATTTTCTAAGTGGGACTTAAAATATATTTTTCGAAATTATAACGTGTACATGTATAAAAACCCCCATCCTTGGGAAGGAAATACACTTATAAAATAATTAAGAAGTATGAATACGAAATAGTTGCCTAACTATTTTTCCTAAAAACACTAAACCCTAAGCCAAGGCACGGCCATCCGTCTAATAGGCATTAGTACGTGTAGGTCGTCGCATAGCAGACCGAGTTGGGATTGACGACTATTTCAGGAGACGCACTTCTGTGAGTTCATGTCCCCCTTTTCTCTTTACTGTTTTCAGTTTTATACTTTGGGGGTGAAATACATGCGACAATTATTACAAACATTTATTTACATGGTATGGTTAGCGTAGGGAGGGTTTATACTACTAGATCATGTGAGGGGTGGGTACAACGCTTGAGGCCATTAATCCTCGTTGTTAGGACCGAGGGACACAAGAGTGATAGATCTATTTGGGTGTAGCGAGCCCACACCCGTGAGGCCGGGGCGGCCCATAGAGGTGACTGTGTCTTCCAGCCGAAGCCCGGTAACAAATTTGCTAGGTTTGAGTTTCCCTACCCTTTCTCACACATACAAGGGGCTTTGCAACCCATTGGTGATCTCTTTTTCCTTAATGCTACATACCAGGGACTTTTATACATATTTAAAGGTTTATACATACTCATTTTTACATGAACTCGCTCAACTTTTGTTGATTTTTCAAACTACATGTATTTCAGGAAATTAGTGGATCTGGCAAGGTATGCAATCACGTCAAGCTACGTAGGGAATAATGAGGTCATCCAGGTTTAGGAAGTGTGACCCTTGCCTGGACGGGTTACAAGTCTTAAACCGTATTTTTTTTAGTCAAGTCTTTCGTTATGTCGTATGAACATGTTTTCATTATGTCATGGTTGTATTTCTTTTTATGTGTCGACTTTTAAAAACGATGTTGTTGTAGTAACTTTTAAAACTTGATGAATGGATGACTATCATGGTTTTTCTTTCATATAGCATTGTTGTGATTATGCTATGGTATTAAGAAGTCACACCAAATAAACTCACTCTTCCGCAAAAGCCAGGGTGTGACATCCTCAACGCTTAATCAATCTAAAATTTTTGGGAAAAGATTTTTAAGCATGAAAAATAAAACTAAAAATGCTGAAATAAAAATAAATAAAAACAGATAGACAAGATGAATCACTTGGATCCGACTCGCCTTTAATGTATCCTTTGATGATTTCCGCACTTTTGCACTTTTTAAGAGATTATCTTAGTTATAGTAGTAGGCCCCTCTTTTGAAGGTGGCGTTACCCTCAACCCAGTGGTTTGAGTCAGCAGTGATACAATCCCAAAAGGGTCAGAATATTGAAAGATAATTAATTAAGTTATTAATGCGAAAAGTGGTAAGCCCCTCTTTTGAAGGTGACGTTACCCTCGGCTAAGTGGTTTGAGTCAGCAGGGATACAATCCCAAGTAGCCGGTTTAATGTATTAATAGTAGTTTACATATGAGGGGATCAAGCCATTCGCACCCCCGCCATCCAATACCAGTGGGTATTGAAGGAGGTCGTAGTAAGCTTGACCCAGGTCCTTGCAGGATCTATACACTGAACAAGCCAAGAACCTTACCAAACCATTCCCTTAACCCCCGACCAGGTAGCCAACATATCTCTATATAGACCGTAGAGATATGAATGGTGTAAATCTTTTACTTAATATAGAGAGTAAAGTAATGCCAAGACACCACGGACAAATGATAAGGAAGTTTCACCTTCAACATAAGAAACTAGTTATTAAAGTCATTAATACAAAACCAAATAAAAAGTGCGAAAAGATTAAAAATCAGAAGTAATACATTAAAGGCTTGTGTTCACCAAGTGATGTAAGAGACTTAGCCAAACATGGACTTTGATTGACAAGAACTCTTACTATCAATCTTGGATCCCGAGACTACTACACACACTCTAAGGTTGATGATGGATGATGGTGGTGGATGTGGGTGTTGTAGTGGTGGTGGAGTGGTGGCAAAGTGGGAGAGAGGTGGTTTGCCCCAATCTTCTGTACCATAGTTCTCTCTCTTTGTTAGAGGCAGCTGAGAACAGATAGGCATCAGTCATAGGGCTCTCTTTTGACAAATCAACTACATAAACATTGCCACTTCATTGAGCAATAAGTTATTTCTTCAATCTTTTTGACCATTTCTGGTCCAACAATCTTGCAACTCTCCTTAGTGAAGAATGACCCATAACCTTTGTCACTCATTTGTGAGACACTAAAGGAGGTTGAACTTTAGATTGTCAATGAGATTGACATTTTCAAACTTGACTTTTCCAGACTGAACTGTTCCAGACCCCAACACATTTCCCTTACTATTATTACCAATAGATATATCACCCCTCCATGAGTTTTGAATTCTTTAAGTAGGGCTCTACATCCAGTCATGTGCCTGGAGCCTCCACTATCTACATACCAAAGACTATCTAAGCATGCAGAAGCTCCCTGCACATCAAGTAAATAATTAGTTCAGGAGGGTCTCCAAAGCCAATAAGGCTTTGGATGGGGTCACAACAGTGTCAGAGTCAAGTCCAGGAACATAGACAGTGGTTAGCTCAGGGGTTTGAACAGTTTTTGTAGCATTTCTCTCTAACTACTGTTGTGTGCCATTTCCTATCAGATGTTGATATCCAAAGGGATGTCTATTCATTTTTGGTTTAGAAGGCTTTTTGTAAACCTCATAAACATGTGGGACCTTTTGGTATGGAGGTTGACCTTTTCTTCTTTGGAATTGGTTGGCAGGTGGTGCATCTGTCACTTGCACATCTCTTGGAACCGTGCTTTTGTTCAGCTGTTTTGTAACAGCTGTTTGGACAGATACAAATGGTTGTTTCTTGATTGGTTGACTTGATGAACTCATGGGTGTTTTTGCAGTGTATTCTTTCTTTTTAACCTCAAAGGTTTGAAGGTACACACACTCATGAGTGAGATGGTTTGATTTGCCACAGATGGTGCAGCTTTTTGAAGGCACAATGGTACTTGTTTTGTTAATATTATAGGCTTTTAAGTGAAAGCAATCTTTTGTTAAATAATTTTTCTTTTCACAAAAATCACAAAACAAATTTTTAACTTTTTCTCTCTTTTTCCTCTTTTCAAACTCCTTTGCAACAGAGTTTTGAACCACTGTCGGGATGTCCTTGAGAGGAATTACCTTGGCCTTTGGTGCTTTCACACCATCCACTGTGGAAAAATCCATTAGTTTGAAATTCTTAAGGATGTCATACTCATCATACCAAGTGGGTTTAAATTGGTATTTCTCAATCTCCTCAAAGGTTGAGGACCCTTCTAGTTTTTCAAGAGCGATTTTTTTACCATTTTTATCAGTTATTTTTATTTCTTGACTAGCCTTGTTTGTTGGTATTATCTCAACAGTGTTTTGAACAGACTCATTTGCAACAGTGTTTTCAACTTGGTCATTTTTCCTGAAACCTATGCCAAATTTTACATTGCTTTTGATTTGTTTCTCAAGCATAACTTCATAACATTTGCAGGATTCCACCCATTTTTCAAATGTGATTTGGGTGGATTCGAACTCCTTTTTACAGGTTTGATATTTCTCTATCATGGCCTGGAGTTGGTCCTTGGTTATGCTATGCTCATGCTTGAGGCTACAAATTTCATTTTCTTTTTCTGACAATTCGATTTTCAGTTCTTTAACAGATTTTTCAAATTGTATTTCATCCTTTAAGATTTTGTCTCTAAGGTTTTCATTCACCTCTTTAACATTTGCAAATGCTATGATGCATTTGTCTGTACATAGGTTTTTGAGGACCTGAGGTCATACCTTAGCTGCAGCCATCATGGCACAGTCACAGACACCCTCACTTTCTTTAGGCTTCTTCTCCTCTTCTTCAACAGACCATGGGTCAGATAGTGGCTCCATCAGTGGTTCAGGTTTGTCTTCCAACAGTTGTTCACCAACAACAGCAGTAACCACTGCTTCAGCAATTGCATCCACTGTTTTAGCACTGGATCCCCTTTCTTCAGTTTCCAGCCCTTCTGGGGTAGACTCTAATGCTCTTCTGTACCACCGAACTATTGCTTTAAGGCATCCCACAACTCTTTGGCACTGTTACAGTGTAACAGTCCAGCATAAATGTCATTTGGAAGAGCTGAGGCTACTATGCTAAAAGCCTTAGCCTCTAGTTCAATTTTCTGAAAATCTTGTTCTGAATAGTTTTCAGGGCTTTTAGGCAAAAAGCCTTTGGGATCTTCAGTACTAGGCACATGTGGAACATGTAGTCCATAGATGACTGACTTCCAACAACCGATATTTCATTGTGCCAGGACATGATCCATTCGACGTTGCCAGATATTGTACTCGGATCTGACAAGCATCGGTGGTTTGAAGAGAGTCCCGATGTTGTGAGTGTCTTGTGATTGTGACGCCATTCTGGTTGTTTTACTGATCTTGAATAATCAACTTCTATACGTGATTATACCTTACTCTGTTTTTCAACTAAATACGAACAACTGAAATTATCAATGAATTCGAGCTGAACTTTTACGTCAAATCGATGGTTAGATCGAATTTTGACTGTCCAAGCTCTGCTACCAATTGTTAGGATCTGAGTTTCTTTAGATTGTGTTTGTTTGAATTTATTAATGTAAAATGAAAGAACAAAGATGTAGTAATTGCAGCGGAAATAACAATCAAACTTTGTAAACACAATCAAGAAAGAAAAGTTTAAGCAAACATGTTTTCCATTGAATCGAATAATTGTATCTAATTACAATAATCAATTACAACTTGCATGCATGCACAAGACTCCCCCTCAGCCTGAGCTCAATGATTTGTTCGTACATAATGACTTAGGAAGGAAGAACTAACAGAACAGTACAGAGTACTGTACGATTTATAGTACAGCCCAAACCACTGAGCATCTTTGCTGATGTCACCATGAAAGTGACATCTAACCTCCTAACAAACTCTAAGCACTGTTACATACAACCACTGATTACATAAATACTGATTACATAGACACTGATTATATAAACCACTGATTCTCGTTCCACTGTTGTAGTCTAAGCACGGATGATGAGCATCGGTGCTTTCTTCATTGAGTGACCAGTTCTTGTAATGGACAGCACTTTGGTCTTCAATAGTACATGGAGGACATCAGTAGATAAAGCTTCAGTACTATAAACTTCATCAGTGCTTTGGTTAACAATTGTTGTGCAGATCAGTGCTTGTAGTCTATCAGGTGTTAGTAAACCACTGTCAAGGGGAGAATCTTGTTCAAGCACTGCTTATGAAGACCAACTGTTCTGAACCTGTTTTAGCTTTCCTTATCATCTGTTCTTTTATGGGTTTGAAAGCATGAACCAACAGAATGGTTTGGCGCGTGTGTGTTTGGAGCAAGTGACCCGGGTTCGAGTCCCGTGGTCCTCAGTTTTTGGGTATTTATTTCCTTTTCTTTTTCTTTCTTTCATATCCTTAAACTTTCAGCAAATTACATAACAGACCCTGGACTTAACTAACCAAGTTAAGTTGTTATTTAAAAAAAAAGGAAATTAACATTATAGTTTAAACTAACTAAGTTAGTTTATATTTACTAACTTTAAAATCTAACGAACTAACTAGATTATTATAAAAAATAAAACTTTTATATAGTAAAAAAATTATTAATTTAATTAATTAAATAAAATAGGATAGATAAATACCGAATTTAATATAGGATAAAACTCTTTAAACGTTTGTCCATTTCACGAGGCTTCCGAATCTCATTATTTTAAGAGTTTTAACTAGTTTAACAAGTATCAAGTTTCATTGTATAATAACGAGCCAATAGTCTTGGATAATATATCGATTGCAACGAAAGGCGGCATACGAGAGTACAATGTTTCCAAAAATAGGATTTTAAGCAAGGGTTTCCAAATATAGAAAATATGAAAACGCAGGGCGTTACAGTCTCCCCTCCTTTAGTCAAGAGGAAGACTTGAAGAGTTTTGGCAAAAGGTGATTATTCAAAACTGAGACTTGAAAATTTCGAAATGTAAAAAAGTAAGAAATTTCGAAGAACGACAAGATACATTTGTAACGGAGTTCGTTTGTCTAAATTGATTTGAGGTACCAAACATAATTGGAAACGTAAGGGTGCGTATATGATTAAAGCGAGTTTAAACAAGTTTGAAAATCTCAATTGGATATGTATTAAAATGCGTCGTATTAGGAAGGGGAATCTCGTGTGAAACGGTTTGTATTTTGATGAAAGTGGGGTAGCTTGCATAGGAAGTTTTAAGGGTAGTATAAAATCGCACATTTGTAAAAGTTGTTTATTGAGAGGAACGAGAGGGTTTGGTAAATAAGTGATAACGGTCTACTAGGTATGTTTACACAAGAATAAAGATGGTTTTACATGTAAAGAGATAAGTTAGGATTCGAATGTTTAAACCGATGTGATTGTGAATGAGGTTCATATAAGAGGACAAGGAATAATGGAGAATAATGGGAGTATAAAAGTGAACGATTGATGTTGATTACACGAATGCGAGTGTTAGAAATAGCATAAGTGGTTGATAGACGAAAGTAGCGTTCTTAAGGATGAAGTCTCGTCATGGGTAATCGGATATAATGCGTTTGTGAGTTGTTTGAAGTTTGTATAGGTCCAAAAAGGTCTATAAAACACCGAATTTCTCATGGCACGTTTTATGAAAGTTTGGTAACATGGTTGTTAGTACATATGTCTGTAGCTTCCGTCTGCATCGAGTCTTATTTTGTGCTGTGTATGTAATTTTGTATATGTATGTTATTGTATGTATGTTAGTGTAAAGACAACACAGGGATCGGTGCTTATTTGTGTAGGATCGTGCGACTGACCCAAATGAGTCGTTCAGAGGAGTTTTACTTCGTTTCAGGTGCGGAAAACAAGAAACAAAGGTAGAAACAGCTCGCAATTCACTTAAATCACTAATTTGATTAATCTGACAGCGATTACATTCAAACCTCACAGCGGCAGCACTTCGGCATGGAAAACCAGGACTAGATACTGATTTCGCTCCTGAAAGACCAATTTATAGGTGTCTGATTCCGCTCGTAATTACATGAGGACATTTAGAGCGAAATCAGCTCTTGTGATTTCGGGCGGAATCACCTATATGTGATGTTTGGAGCGAAATCAACCTCTAAAACACCCTAAACATGCTAATTTCTTGTACAATGTGCCCTGATCTATACAATGAAATCTAAGACTCGATACAAGACGAAGACGACAGATGTATGCACCAACAGACTCCCCCTCAGATGTTGACGAGTCTGACTATGTCGAGTCTTGACAGACTTCAGCCTTGATCAGCCTCTGGGCTTCACTCTCTCTTCTCTTTCACATTGTCTTCAAACTCCCCCTTGCGATATGCTAGCATTCCTCTAGTTCTTCAGCATCATTTGCTTCAGGATCGTTGTCTGGCTTTCACAGGTTCATGATTGTTGTCTGGTTCAAACTTTGTTCTCAGAAATGAAACCTGGCTCAAACTCTATCCACAGAGTCCTCAGGAATTGAAATTTGGCTCTCATACGCTTCTTAGAATCGAAAGACCTGACTCTTCAGAAGATTGTTTCAAGATCGAAACTTGGCTCTAGATCTGCTCAGGATTGATAACCCATCTCATACTTAATTTGCATAAACTCTACCTCACAGTAAATTTCCATATCTAAACATTTCAAGTATAGAGGCATGCACCAACACTTACTCCCCTTCAGACCAAACAAAGATTTTTGATGAACCAATTGAAATGTTATATTTTGAAAACATTTGGATTTCAGACTCCCCCTCACCACATGGTCATCATGTTTAGCACTTTAGACTTTGAAAATCAGCTTTCCAACATCAGTTGTCAAAAATCTTTTTGAATTTTTCAAAAGTTTAAGCTAAAACACACCGAAAATCTTTTTGGATTTTGAAAAGTAAAGAGAATAAAGACACTAATTATAAAAATAAAGAAATGCAGAAATGAAATATTTACAAACAATATTTTTGTGAGTCTGTGTAAGAGGATCATATCAGTTTTTGCGACAAGTCACTAACACCGTTAAGCTTGATTTCATTTTAAGTTCTAAACAATTTACCTAGATTGTCTGTATAATTGTCCACTTAAATTTTCACACAAAGTTCAACTGATCCGAGATACGATGTTAATGTCTTAATGACTTAAACTTATCTGTGTGTCCCACTACTTGAATATACTCCCGTATCCAGATCCCAATATTCAGCCTTACAGGTGAGTATACCACAGATGATATCTGTTTAGGGGTTAATTGCGAGGGCCGTGAGAGCTCAGGTCGATACTTCCGTATACGCAGAGAGATGACGGCTTCGACTTTTGGTGTGTCCCCTTTAGAGGATCTTTTGTTACAACAGCAATGACTATCAATTTTATTGTTTCATCAATTTGCTGAGGGCAAGCTTATATTTCAAAGCTTTTGCAGAAAGCATTATCCGGGAACTAGGTTAGTATTTTCATACAGCAGAAGTCCCGGGATAATACCCCAGATATCACTGAGCATAAAGACCTAGTATCTTAGAATAAGGGACCTTTCAAACAAGATTTCAGGGGTTACCTATATATCCAAGAAGTTGTTACCCACAAAATAAGCAAGTTTGAATTTTTAGGTTTATATCTCGTCACAATCTACTAAATGTGCAAAAACCTACTGACACATCCAAAGTGAGATTGTTTATCACATTTATACTTTCCATTTCTTTAGCATGTTGTGACAGTCTACTGATGTACTATCATTTCCTCTTTTCACAACTAAACTCTTTTTTCATTTTATCATGTTTTTGTTGTTTTATCAATATTTTTCAAATCAAAAATGAGTTTTGTACTTTTTCAAATTTTCTTAATGTTTTTGGATTTTGTGAAATTTTTCTACTCCCCCTAAAATGCAAACACATTTAAAAGGAAATTTGAAAACTATCTAAGCTCTTGACCCAATTACAAAAAATTGAAAACAAACTGTACAAATAAAGTGACAACCGATATCGAATCGCATCAATTCGCCATCCACTTAGGCATAAACAATCAGAATTCCCCCTTTCAACAAACTATTTTCTCATTTAGATTTCAAAACACTTAAGTTTGTTTTAATCAAACTGTTTTTTTTTTTTTGGAAAATAAGTTTGTTTTTACCACTTGTAAGTTCATTTGTAAGTACGGGGTATGGTTCATCATATTGTTCATCAAACACTTGTAGTAGATCAAGTACAAATTAGTGTCCCTGATTTACCATATGCAAGTACGCACCCTCTGTACCAATTGTAAAAACCATCACCATTGTTCAGTGTAGGAATAGAACATCTACACTAGATCATTTACCAATTGTAAGAACAAAATGCCGATTCCTGCTTCTCACTTACCAACCTGGAAGCTCCGGCGTAGTCCTTCAACCTGTAAAAATTTCAATAATTTTTCAAAATTTTCACAAAAACACTTTTACAAGAATGATGCCGATTCCTGATCCACGATTACAAACTTGGGATCTCCGGCAAAGTCCTTAGACTTCAAGAGAAAAGAATTTCTACCCAAATCTTTTCAGACTTGAGGGTTTTCAATTCTTGCTTAGTAGGGTTGTAAGTTGCCTTTTTAGTTGCATAAAAATCTTTAACCCCTTTTGCTTTCCCATTAAGCATTTTCCCAAAAATTTTCTTAACATTTCCATTAAAAACTTGTTCGACATCAAACTCAGTCTTCTCGTAGTAAAACTGATCCGAGATTTCAACCTTACCAACTTTTCGTTTAATCTCTTCAAACTTTAGTGAGGAAAATTCATCATCACTTACTGAAAATACAGAATTTACCTCTTTTACCTCACCTTGTGGCTCCTCTGGCTTTGTGGAACCAGAATCATCGCCAACTTTCTCATCAATCTTCTTAACAACCCACACTTGGTTGTCTTTTCCTTTCTTTTTGTAAAGATTTTTCTTAGAACATTCACCAACTTCTTGAATGGAATTTTCAAAAATTTTGACTTGTTCAGTTGGTTTTTCATCTTTTTCAACAACTTTTTCTTTTAGCTTTTCAGAAACTCCCTGTTTTGTCTTGGCATTTTTCGGACAATTCCATGCAATATGACCAGCTTTATTGCATTTGAAACAGGTTCGAGTCTTTCTTGGATGAAACACTCCAATTCCATTCCTTTTCTTCTCAGCAAGAAACTCCTGATTTGATTGTTTCCAGAACGGTTTCTTCTGTTCATCCTCAGCACTTCCACCTAAAACAAATTCACTATCTTTCTTTTTTGACTCTTCATCCTTGAATGCTTCGAAACCTGCAACAGTTGGATAAATTCGATCAATAAGATAATCAGAACTAGAATAACTCTGCAATAATCTTCTGATTCTCTCATTTTCAATCTTTTCAGTTTCCAACTCTTGCTTCCACTTAGCACTCTCTTCGATGTAAAAGTTGATAGCTTTCTGCTTCGACATCATCACAGCATTCATCATTGTCAAAGCGTTCTCTCTTTCTGAGTTTGTCTTTTGAAGACCAGTCACTGTTCTGTTCAAGACATCATAAGATTCTTTCACATAATTGAGATTGAACAGTAATTGCTCTTTGTTCTTTTCATACTCAGGTAGCTTTTCATCTTTGACAGCACATTCTTTGCAGGCTTTCAAACACTTTTTGCAAGGCTTGATGACTTCCACAATCTTTTCAACTTCGACAAATTTTTCTACTCCGATCACTTTCTCTGCTTCAGTCACCTTTTCTTCTTTTTTCACTTACTCAGTCTCAACCATCTTCTCAGCAACACTTTCAGCATTCTCATTCTGAACAACATCTTCAGGTTTCAATTGTTGTTGTTCTTTTGCAGCTCGTTTCTCCTTCAGTTTTTCCAAGCGATCTGCAAAATAGAAATGAAAACTTTCAGGAGACAGATGAGATTTTGCAATGTTAATATGTTTTTCTTCCTCATCATCACTGCTATCATATGGAGATGACTGATCAAACTCTACAGATTTTTCAGAACTATCATCCGATGAACCAGTATCAGATGGAGTTTTATCAAAAACAATTTCTTTTTTCAGAACTATCATCACTTTGTAAACTTTCATCTGCACTCTGTGAGCTTTCATCAGCACTTTCTGAGCTTTCATCAGATGCATCAGACTCTTTCTCCACATTCTTCACAGTCTCACCAATAGACTTCATCCATGTGGCAAACATATCTGGTTCTCTAACGATCTTAGCAATGAACGCTTTGAATTCTCCTTTTTCATCAACAAACATATCCCAGCTGAAGCCTTCAGGTAATCTTTCATCATCCTGACTGACTAAACAAACTTTGCTTTCTGGTGATATGTAGTTGTTCCAGTTAAAGTCCACCAAACACGCTCTCTTTGAATCCTCAATCTTTCTACCATGAGCTACCTGTGGTTCTTGTCGTTGTTGCTGACCCACTTGCTGATAAATGGCTTTCCGGTAATAATCGTCTTTTCCGAATGGATTCTGAGCTCCACTAGCTTCCCTGTTCTTGCATTCTCGCTTGAAATGACCTTTCTCCCTGCAACGAAAACAAGTAACTTTAGATTTATCAAAACCTAAAGTAGAAACATGTGCATCAAGAAAGTCATTTCTCCCAATAATCAGTTTGAACTTTTCGGCACGTCTAAGAACACTAGCTAGACACCATTTGATGTCCATTAGTTCCATCTCTTTGGCGTCTATCTGATCGTAATCCTCCTTTGTGAGCATAGGATTTCCGATCCGACCTGCAACTAGACCTTCATACGAGAGAAGCACAGAACCAAGTAGAGCCATATGATCTTTCGCAACTTCTTCAGAAAAACTTTGGCCATCAGGAAGATTTAGAGCGATGTTGCATTGAATCACACAACCATTTCCTGTTTTTGAGCTTTGACTCTGAAAACTTTCTGATGAACTCTTGGGATTAACACTTGGATATGAAGAGAATCCACTATTTTTGTTTGAAGTCTAATCAACTTTTTCCGTTGAATCCCCAGCACTAAGTGCAGTCTGTATCTTCGGACTTCTCTCAGCTTCCGGAACACTACCTTTGTAGTACATTTTTACATCCTGTTGACCACTTGGACTATTCATCCTCGCGATCTTCTGCTGTTCCAAATCCTGACTTTCAATCTTCTCGATAAACTGAGAAATCGTTAACCCATCATAAACCCCTGTGTTCTTTAGAATCATCAAATAGGTTCCCCACTCTTTTTGCGGTAACGCATCGGCTAACTTGTCGACCCACTCTTCCCGATTTTTCGTAATACTCAGCATTGACATGGATCGCACCAAGTGGCAGTAACGTTCAATTAACTTCTTTGTGTCTTCACCCGGTAGACTGCTGAACAAATCAAACTCTTTCTTGAGCAGTGCCTTCTTGCTTTTAATCATATTCTCACTACCCTCAAACTTGACTTTAAGTGCATCCCAAATTGATTTTGAAGTTTTGTCGTGCTGAAGCAATATGAAGATGTCTTCTTTAATGGCTTGTTGAAGCAGACTGATCATCATCTTCTCGGCTTTGTACATATTCCGTTCTTGATCAGTAAATTCTGAAAGTTCTTTGATAACCTGCAAATCTGTTCGTGGCAACACATACTTCTTCAGAATACATTCCCATGACCTAAGATGGTTTGCTTGGACCCAATTTTCGAATCTGTCTTTCCGCCCGTAGTATTCTTCGATACTCATCAGTTTTGGGGGCTTTTGCAACGTTCCAGTCTCGTTTTCCAAGTTCATGTTCTGAGCAATGGAAGCCGGAGTAGTCGAAGATGAAGCAAAAGCGTTGTAGAACTCTTCACTCATGATTACGTATCGCGTTTTTCAAAAAACAGTTGGTTTCAAGCGGAATTAATAGATAACCAGTTCGAGCGAAATAACAAACACCCTTAGGAGTGAAATCACTAAATTGTTGTTTGGAGCGAAATCACCACACACAGACTGGAGCGAAATCAGAAATTTGTAGATTTGGAGCGAAATCAGAACGAATCTTGGAGCGGAATCTGAATTTTGGCAATCTGGAGCGAAATCACTTAGAACTTTGGAGCGGAATCCCAAATTTGGTAGTTTGGAGCGAAATCAATAACTAATCCTGAGCGAAATCAGGATGTATTTGGAGCGAAATCACACTTAGTCTGTTCGAGCGGAATCAGCTCGGAGGTCATTTTTGTCCATTTTTAGTCCGATTTTAGCAATGAAACTTTCAAGGGTTTATCTATGTCCAATTTTAAACAGTCTGTGAAAATTTTATCTGGTTTTGACCGTTAAAACTTCCTGAAATGATGAAAGAAGGTGTAGAAGCTAGAAATATCAATGAAATTCGGCTGTAAACTGCCGAACTCCTCCAACTGGCTCTGATACCAATTGTAGGATCGTGCGACTGACCCAAATGAGTCGTTCAAAGGAGTTTTACTTCATTTCAGGTGCAGAAAACAAGAAACAAAGGTAGAAATAGCTCGCAATTCACTTAAATCACTAATTTGATTAATCTGACAGCGATTACATTCAAACCTCACACCGGCAGCACTTCGGCATGGAAAACCAGGACTAGATACTGATTTCGCTCCTGAAAGACCTATTTATAGGTGTCTGATTTCGCTCGTAGTTACATGAGGACATTTGGAGCGGAATCAGCTCTTGTAATTTCGGGCGAAATCACATATATGTGATTTCGGGCGGAATCACCTATATGTGATGTTTGGAGCGAAATCAACCTCTAAAACACCCTAAACATGTTAATTTCTCGTACAATGTGCCCTGATCTATACAATGAAATCTAAGGCTCGATACAAGACGAAGACGACAGATGTATGCACCAACAATTTGTAAAAGTGAAATCCGACGGTTGACTGATGTCATCCGATTGGATGACCATCCCATCGGAGCACCATCTGATCGGGTGACACTTAATGCCTCCCTGTTGTTTGCCTATAAATAGTTAGCATTTGTTAGTCATTTAGAACTTTTTAGCTGAACTTGTAAGGAACCTCTGCTGGTCTGAGATTCTAGCATGTGTTTGTCATTTAGAACTTTTTGGCTGAACTTGTAAGGAACCTCTGCTGGTCTGAGATTCTATCGGAGCTATTGTACTTTCATCATCATTCTAATAGAAATAAGATGAGGTTAAACGTTGAATCTGTTGTTGTCGATCTTGTGACACTATTGAGGGATTCCGCACCTCAATTCTGATTGATTCCAGCCACATTCTACTCAAACAGATCCTGATCAATCGGCCTAACAATGGTGAAAACACTTACATATAGGAAGTACCAGCAGCGTATCCACCATGTTTTGACCATGTTACATCCGCCTCGTTATTCAGTGTCATGTTACGTTCCGTGTCTTACCATACACAGTAGTACACTCTATGGTTTTCATACGCCTATCACTATAATCCCTTGTGCACTCGCGATTATTTTGATCGTCGCATGATCCGCATAGCTTATACTATTGTGTATGAATCAGGGTATACATAATTTAAAACATAAGAACGTGTACATATAAGAATTTAGTATATAAGCAAGTCCATGCTTAAGTATGTATGGGACCCACGTAAACGAATCCCTCGGATTACGCTCGCATACGGGTACGAATATATGAATCATGAGATGAATGAAAGTATGAGCATAAGTATAAGTTTAAGTATGAATATGCACGTAAGTATGAGTATAAACATAAAACGTATTAGTAGTATGAGTATAAGTATAAGCATAAAATGTATTGTCATGAGTATGAGTATGAGTGTAGGTACGAATAATAAATTTGTGTATATAGTATGTGTTGGAACATAATGTAACACCCGGAAAATATAAAACTTTATATTAGAATTATAAAGTATAAATAAACAAGAACTTACTAACTAGGAAAATGGTAACCTAGTTAACTACAAAGTCTAAAAATAACTTGAAAAAGGGTTAAATAACCCTATTTATATGTTAAACAAAAGTGGAGGGGCCAATGATGTTAAAATTGAAACTTATGTTACTAATTTTAATAAAAACAAAAACCAAAAACCCCATTTTGGGATGTCTGGTCTTATAAGAAGCAAGCAGGGGCGATTCCCCACTCTCCAAAACCCTAACATCTATAAAACAATCAAATTGAAGGCTCAAATCTGATCAAAAACGAAATCTGAACATAGATTAGTGATCCTCATCACAAGAGGGTTACAAGGTATGTAAAATTTGGTGTTAATTCCTTGTTTGAAATTTTCATGAAATTTGGAAAATCTGAAATTTGTGGTTGCATGTTTGTCTAATGATGAATTAAGAACAATATAGTGTCTAGGGACAAACCCTAGACAAATACAAGTTGGAATCATATGAAATTTTAGTGAAATCTATGAACACCATTGTAGGTGTGATTAGTGGGTTATGTATAAATTGATAAACACTAGGGAATTGAGTGTTGTTCTAGTGTAAATTGACAACTGTGAAGTGATTTCTGAATTTTAGAGAATAAAGTTCATGCAAAATGGTTGATTGATGTGAAACTAGGGCAAAGTGATAAGCTAGAGAATTGATATTTAATCATGTAAAAATCTGCCCATAAAGTGTTTGTGAAAATGCCTCAAAGAAGGCTTAAAACTGAAATTCAAATCTAAAACGCATAATTATGATGTTTCGGTGTATTATGCGAATTATGATTTAAAGAGAGAGCTCTAAATATGTCATAAATGAACTCTATAGGAAAGGACGCAGGAGCATCAAGCGGACAAGCGAGTGGCGAACCACGTTTGAAGGGCCTACTTTGAAGGTATGTAACTTGACCCGTTACACTAAGCGTGTTGTTGATTAGCTTTGTATATTCGTATTGTTGGATAGAAAAATTGCGTTGATCATAGCAATCATGAACATTATGTGAATTGATAGACTTAGAGTCGTCAATAAACTAATTGGTAGTCATCATAATGGAGGGTTCCACAAGATGAGCCAACGAGTTTATTAGTTGCATAAGTTGTAGTTTTAGTGTTCTAGTAGTGGATAATGGCGATAATAGTCACAAGAGCATTAAACCATGAGATTGGTAAGAAATGCGGGTGATAATAAGCCCCGGATGTTGGGCATAGCGTGCCATAAGCTTACTAGTTAAATGATAGTAAAATGTGTAAAGTTAGAGTGGGTTGAATAAATGCATACGACATATAGTCATTCGGTCCGTAAATTAAAATTTAGGTATGATAATTGTAATAGGCACGTCGGTAATGAATTTACAGACGTATAGGAAAAAGAATCACTTAAAACGGACTTACGAGTCAAAACTTATGGTCAAATGAAGTTAAAAACTTGCATTTCCGGAGCTGGCAGCAAGTGCAGGATTCAGCAATGAACCTGCTGGAAAACTGTGTTCCCCGCGCCACGCGACAGGATCTTTTGATCCCCCGCGACACGTGACGGCTGCCGTGGTACGCAACAGAATTATCAGAACCTGCCACGACACGCGGCAGGTTAACTTTTGAAAAATTATTTTGTTTTTCATGTTGTGATGCTAGAACTTGATTGTATGATTAAATTCACTGTAGAAACTAATGTTTTTCAGTGGTTTTGACCCTAGGTGACAATGGGATATTGTGGATGATGGTCAAGCTAGATGTTGAAGAACCAAACACTCACTTTTGAGCTTCCGCGTTATATTAACTTTGATAAACAATGTTTTGGAATGTAAACTCTCGTTAAACAACTTATGAATGTTTGAACTTAGTCGTTAGTTGACTAAGGGTTAACTAGTTTTAAACTTCGTCTATGCAAATTATGTTATAACTCAGACATCTTTTACATAATATGCTAGAATTATTATTAGAATTCAAGTAGTAATTAGACGGGTGTTACAAGTTGGTAATCAGAGCTTAAGGTTGTCAACAAAGTGTTCGGTTCAAGCTTGATCGATCGTCCGGTAAGAATTAACTTATTATTTTAATAGATTATATTTATGTAAGAAATGAATTGATGTGCACGGGAAGAGCGTGTTAATACACTCAAACCGGAAAGTGCACCGAATGTGAATGGTTAAAGCAAGTTGAGAACTTGGCTAAACCGAAACAAATGAAGTAATGTTATAAATGAAATGTTTAACGTTTAAATGTAAACATTTCAGTTTCAAGATGTCTGATGGAAACGATGATAATCCGGTGCAAACAAGCACCGAACAAATGAAAGAAATAATTGCCGAAGAAGTAGGGAAGGCAATGGAAGGTAGTCTATCCGGGTTTATAGACAAAATTCAAAACACGGTGTTGTCACTTGTTGAGGAGCGAGTTAAAAGGTTGGAGGATAGTGTCAACCTTATGAAGGAAAAAACGGGAGATCGTAAAGGGTGCTCATATAAAGAATTTATGGCGTGCAAACCGCCAATCTATAACGGGGAAGTTGACCCGATAATCTGCCAAAGATGGATAAGTGATGTCGAAGGAGTGTTTGAACGAACCCATTGTGACGTAGGTGACTTTGTTACTTACGGAACGGGTCAATTGAGAAATCAAGCCAAGGATTGGTGGGATAATAAAAAGAAGGAAATGGGAGCCAAAGCGGCAAGGGTCATGACTTGGGATGAGTTTAAGGTACCGTTCCTTAAACACCATAGTCCCAAAGCAGTTATCAACAGGATTAAAGAGGAATTCATCCAGTTAAGACAAAAGGGAGAATCAATTGATAAGATTACGGGCATCTTTATGGATAAGCTGAGATTTTGTGACGAGTTAGTCACCACTGAAGAGCAGAAGATATACTATTATTAAAACATGCTGAGTGCTGAATACCGGGAGTTTATGACTCCCTCAAAATATGAAACTCTCACAGAAATCATCAACACCGCCCTGGAGCGGGAAATCGAGTTAAAGAAGCAAGTTGAGAGGGGTGAGCGAAGGGCGCAAGATGTGAATCCAAGCCCTACAAAGAAAGCTAGAACTGCTGAATCAGGGGAGAAAGTGGAGGCTAAAGGCGGGTTGCCAAGTTGCAAAGTATGTGGAAAGGGGCACAAAGGCGAGTGCCGCTTCAAAGACAAGCCGTGTCCAGTATGTGGGAAGACGGGACACACTGTATCGCTATGTCCCGGAAAAGTTTCCGTTTGCTACAAATGTTATCAACCCGGCCACAAAAAGTTTGAATGTCCCGAGTTGGTTGGAAAGAGAGACACAAAAGAGTCTCCAACAGAAGTTCCCAAAGCGAAGGCTAGGTCCTTCCAACTTACCGCGGCTGAAGCAAAAACAGAACCCGATGTGGTTTCAGGTATATTCACAATTAACTCAATTCCAGCACGTGTATTGTTTGATACGGGTGCGAATAAATCCTTCATTTCGCATGGATTTATTCGACATCCTTCATTTGTGTTGACGAAATTATCTGTGCCCTTAGAAGTTGAAATAGGGGGCAACAAAAGTTTTATAGTTTGTGATGTTTGTCGAGGCTGCAAATTAAGCATCGACGATGAAGAATACCTGATAGACCTAATCCCGATGTCAATGGGGGAATTTCAAGTAGTCGTTGGGATGGATTGGCTATCTCAGCACCACGCGAAGGTCGTGTGTTTTCGTAAGGAGATAAAGCTAATATCTCCTAGCGGGAAACACATCACTATCTATGGCGAAAAAGGCGGCAACCCCATAGTATGTTCTATGTTGAAAGCTCACAAGCTTATGAAGCGAGGATGCAAGGCATTCATGATATACGCAAATGAGCCCGAGAAAGAATCACTGAAGGTTGAAGATGTACCGGTAGTACGCGACTATGAAGATGTATTTCCAGAGGATTTACTAGGGATACCGCCGGAACGGGAAGTAGAGTTTGGGATCGAATTGATTCCGGGCGCAAGACTCGTAGCAAAAGCACCATACCGACTCGCGCCATCGGAACTACAAGAGTTGATGTCCCAAATTCAAGACCTGCTTGACAAGGGATTCATAAGGCCGAGTGTGTCTCCTTGGGGCGCACCGGTACTATTCGTGAAAAAGAAAGACGGAAGCATGCGCATGTGTATCGATTGCCGGGAGTTAAACAAACTCACGGTAAAGAATCGATACCCGCTTCCGAGGATAGATGATTTATTTGACCAATTACAAGGTGCGAACTGGTTTTCAAAAATTGACCTTAGATCGGGGTATCACCAACTAAAGGTCAAGGAGGAAGATGTGCCAAAGACGGCTTTCCGCACGAGATACGGACATTACAAATTCCTCGTGATGTCATTTGGGCTAACCAATGCACCTGCGGCTTTCATAGACCTCATGAACCGGGTTTGCAAGCCAATGTTGGATAAGTTAGTCATCGTGTTTATCGATGATATTTAGGTGTATTCAAAAAGTGAAGCTGAACATGCACACCACTTACAAGAGGTGTTAGAGACGCTTAGACGAGAGAAGTTGTATGCGAAATTCTCTATGTGTGCCTTTTGGTTACGAGAGGTGCAATTTCTCGGCCATATCATAAGTGCCGATGGAGTGTTAGTAGACCCGTCAAAGATCGAGGCCGTGCCAAAATGGAATCCTCCAAAGAACCCTTCAGAAATTAGAAGCTTTTTGGGGCTTGCGGGATACTATAGGAGATTCATTCAAGATTTCTCCAAGATTGCGTCACCGCTCACAAAACTAACCCGGAAGGAAGAAAAGTTTATTTGGGGCATAGAACAAGAAAGAGCGTTTCAAACGCTAAAAGAGAAGTTAACTCAAGCTCCGGTACTGACATTACCGGACGGAGTCGAAGACATGGTGGTTTATTCGGATGCTTCACTATCGGGGCTCGGGTGCGTTTTGATGCAACGGGGCAAAGTTATAGCTTATGCCTCGAGGCAATTGAAGATACACGAGAAGAAGTATCCCACGCACGATCTCGAGTTGGCTGCGGTGGTATTTGCATTAAAAATATGGAGGCACTACTTATACGGGGTAAAATGCATCATATTCACCGATCACAAGAGCTTGAAATACTTCTTCGATTAGAAGGAGTTAAATATGCGACAAAGGCGATGGTTAGAAACGGTGAAAGATTTCGACTGCGAAATACACTATCACCCCGGAAGGGCAAACGTGGTGGCGGATGCCCTAAGCAGAAAGGTAGATTATGTCCCAATACGAGTAAGATCGATGCAGCTTGTGGTAACCTCGGGTATACTTGAACGTATCCGAGAGGCGCAATTAGAAGCAGTGAAGGAGGAGAATTGGAAGAAAGAAAGAATAATCGGCCAGTTGAAAGATTTGTCGGATGGAAATAATGGGTTGAAGACTCGATCCGGGAGGATATGGGTTCCAAATACTTGTGGGGTGAAGACGCTTCTACTTGATGAAGCTCATAAATCCTGATATTCAATTCATCCGGGTGCGACCAGGATGTATAATGATCTGAAACAAAACTATTGGTGGCCCAGGATGAAAAGAGATATTGTGAAATATGTGGAGAAGTGTTTAACCTGCTTGCAAGTCAAAGCGGAACACCAGAAGCCATATGGTAAATTGCAACCATTAGATATCCCAGTTTGGAAATGGGAACAAATCACCATGGATTTGCTGACCAAATTGCCCAAAACTAACCGCGGGTTTGATGCTATATGGGTAGTTGTGGATAGATTGACGAAAAGTGCTCACTTCATTCCGATTCGTGAGACTTATACATCAGAGAAGATGTCGGAGGTGTACACCAATGAAATCATAGCACGTCATGGAGTACCGATATCCATTGTGTCGGACAGAGATACTCAGTTTACTTCGAATTTTTGGCGTGAATTCCAAGAACAAATGGGAACTAAATTGTTCATTAGCACCGCTTACCATCCACAAACGGATGGGCAGAGTGAAAGAACAATACAAACGTTGGAGGATATGCTGCGGGCTTGCATTATTGATTTCGGGGGTAGTTGGGATGTCTATCTACCCTTGGTCGAATTTTCATATAATAATAGCCATCACGCGAGCATTAAAATGGCAACGTATGAAATGTTATATGGTAGAAAGTGTCGAACTCCGGTATGTTGGGGAGAAGTGGGTCCACGAGGACTAGCACCTACTGATATAATCTGAACACTAATGAGAAAATTGAAGTGGTGCGAGCCCATTTGAAAGCGGCCCAGATAGACAGAAGTCTTATGCCGATAAAAGACGAAGACCGATTGAGTTCCAGATAGGTGATATGGTTATGATAAAGGTTTCCCCATGGAATGGTGTTATTAGATTTAGAAAAAGGGGAAAACTAAGCCCTAGGTTCATTGGGCCATTTAAAATCATCGAACGGGTTGGCAAGGTAGCTTACCGCCTTGAACTACCGGAAGAATTGAGTGGAATACACAGCACGTTTCACGTGTCACAACTGTGAAAGTGTTTAGCAGACGAAACAACTTATATCCATTACGATGATATCGAAGTGGATAATAGTCTGAATTATGCGGTGAGACTAGTGGAGATTTTAGATCGAAAGGTCAAGCGCTTGCGAAACAAACAAATCGATCAAGTCAAGGTTAAGTGGGAGCATAGGAAAGGTTCGAACACTACGTGGGAATCCGAAGAGGAGATGCGACGTCTCTATCCTACTTTATTTGGTACGTAATACGGTTTCGGGGACGAAACCCTTTTAAGGGGGGTGGACTTGTAACACCCCGAAAATATAAAACTTTATATTAGAATTATAAAGTATAAATAAACAAGAACTTACTAACTAGGAAAATTGCAACCTAGTTAACTACAAAGTCTAAAAATAACTTGAAAAAGGGTTAAATAACCCTATTTATATGTTAAACAAAAGTGGAAGGGCCAATGATGTTAAAATTGAAACTTATGTTACTAATTTTAATAAAAACAAAAACCAAACACCCCATTTTGGGATGTCTGGTCGTACAAGAAGCAAGCAGGGGCGATTCCCCACTCTCTAAAACCCTAACATCTACAAAACAATCAAATTGAAGGCTCAAATCTGATCAAAAACGAAATCTGAACATAGATTAGTGATCCTCATCACAAGAGGGTTACAAGGTATGTAAAATTTGGTGTTAATTCCTTGTTTGAAATTTTCATGAAATTGGGAAAATCTGAAATTTGTGGTTGCATGTTTGTCTTATGATGAATTAAGAACAATATAGTGTCTAGGGACAAACCCTAGATAAATACAAGTTGGAATCATATGAAATTTTAGTGAAATCTATGAACACCATTGTAGGTGTGATTAGTGGGTTATGTATAAATTGATAAACACTAGGGAATTGAGTGTTGTTCTAGTGTAAATTGACAATTGTGAAGTGATTTCTGAATTTTAGAGAATAAAGTTCACGTAAAATGGTTGATTGATGTGAAACTAGGGCAAAGTGATAAGCTAGAGAATTGATATTTAATCATGTAAAAATCTGCCCATAAAGTGTTTGTGAAAATGCCTCAAAGAAGGCTTAGAACTGAAATTCAAAGCTAAAACGCATAATTATGATGTTTCGGTGTATTATGTGAATTATGATTTAAAGAGAGAGTTCTAAATATGTCATAAATGAACTCTATAGGAAAGGACGCAGGAGCGTCAAGCGGACAAGCGAGTGGCGAACGACGTTTGAAGGGCCTACTTTGAAGGTATGTAACTTGACCCGTTACACTAAGCGTGTTGTTGATTAGCTTTGTATATTCGTATTGTCGGATAGAAATATTGCGTTGATCATAGCGATCATGAACATAATGTGAATTGATAGACTTAGAGTAGTCAACGGGTTTATTAGTTGCGTAAGTTGTAGTTTTAGTGTTCTAGTAGTGGATAATGGCGATAATAGTCACAAGAGCATTAAACCATGAGATTGGTAAGAAATGCGGGTGATAATAAGCCCTGGATGTTGGGCATAGCGTGCCATAAGCTTACTAGTTAAATGATAGTAAAATGGGTAAAGTTAGAGTGGGTTGAATAAATGCATACGACATATAGTCATTCGGTCCGTAAATTAAAATTTAGGTATGATAATTGTAATAGGCACATCGGTAATGAATTTACAGACGTAGAGGAAAAGAATCACTTAAAACGGACTTACGAGTCAAAAGTTATGGTCAAATGAAGTTAAAAACTTGGATTTCCGGAGCTGGCAGCAAGTGCAGGATTCAGCAATGAACCTGCTGGAAAACTGTGTTCCCCGCGCCACGCGACAGGATCTTTTGATCCCTCCGCGACACGCAACGGCTGCCGCGGTACGCGACAGAATTATCAGAACCTGCCGCGACATGCGGCAGGTTAACTTTTGAAAAATTATTTTGTTTTTCATGTTGTGATGCTAGAACTTGATTGTATGATTAAATTCACTATAGAAACTAATGTTTTTCAGTGGTTTTGACCCTAGGTGACAATGGGATATTACGGATGACGGTCAAGCTAGATGTTGAAGAACCGAACACTGACTTTTGAGCTTCCGCGTTATATTAACTTTGATAAACAATGTTTTGGAATGTAAACTCTCGTTAAACAACTTATGAATGTTTGAACTTAGTCGTTAGTTGACTAAGGGTTAACTAGTTTTTAACTTTGTCTATGCAAATTATGTTATAACTCAGACATCTTTTACATAATATGCTAGAATTATTATTAGAATTCAAGTAGTAATTAGACGGGTGTTACACATAACAGGTTTAAGCGTATAAAAACATTCCAAAAGGTTGAGTATGTAAATACGAACGATATAAATGAAATTGTCGCGAGATATCGACTAAAACGTGTACGAGGATATGCATGTATAGTTGTTTAAGCGAAACGTTGAGTTTATCGAATCAAAAATAGATTGAGTTTGATTGGGAAGGTAGAATATCGTTTGTATATGTAAGAGAATATAAAGTACTCATTGGTTATGCATAACGTTTTTTGTAATGAATGGAAATGCTACTTTTTTTAAAGGAGTTTTCGTAAGTTAAAGATTCTCGGTCCCTATGAAGTCCTCTTGCCCACGTGTTCTGAAATGACGAATTGAGCGGTGTAGGAAAAGGTTTTCGAAAATAATGAGTTCGTTTCATTTGCATCAAAACAAGAAATTTTGAATTTTGGGGGATCTTGTGAAAACGTTGATCCTTAGAAAAGAAATTTAGCGAAATGGACTTAGTGATCATTGAAAAGAGTTTTAACAAATGATTCGTTGATGTTGAAAAGAGTCTTTGGTAAAACAATCGTATAATATCTATAAGGTCTTATAAGTATATGAGAGAGTTGGTTTGAATTCCGATTGAGAATGAAAGTCTTTAGTATGGTGATACAACGTGAGTGTGTTTTAGTGATTAAGTCGGATATGAAATTTGGTGGGCAATGGATTTATTGGGCCGACTAAATTGATAAGTAGCATTTCGTGGGATTGTGAAAATCAAGAAATGAGCATTTACAGTATTATTAAGAATTTCGTGGGTGTGAGAGAATGTGAAATTAGATTGTAGGATAAGGAGTAGGTTTAAATAGGCAATGCATGTTGAGACGAATAAGAATTTGACTAATAATAATTAATTTGGGTATAAACGTGAGAGTGTGTACATAATAAAGTCTATTGAAAGTAAGTCTTGGTAACGATCACCTAAGTAAGGGAATCACCCCTAACTCGTTGGTGAGGTCGTTGTAAGATGAGGAAAGAAACGGAGTTAGTCGTCAAGGTAAGGCCATCACCCCCATCTTGATGATATAGCTCCATTTATTGTTACAAGGGGTATAAATAAAATTATGTGAAATCATGTATGTGAATAATGTACGATTGTATGAAAAAGTATTTGTACGATATATGCGTAAAAGTGAAATTTCAAAAATAATTCGAATTCGAAAAGATGGAATTGTATCATAAATTATCGAGAATAATAAAACGTAATTCGATTAAAACTTTGATGGTTCCAAAACGGAACGTTGACTAACCAAAGTGGTCCCGAAAGGTCTTTTGAATTTGAGAAGCATGCTTTGGCCTAATAGGTGGTATACTCTCACCGACACGTCAGTTAACGGTATTCACCCTTCCGGTTACTACATGTCCCAATTCAATTGAAAATTCGAGACTTGGCGGGATTTATGAAAAATCAAGGAGTGGGACTAGTCGACAAGATGCGGGTTTCACCCCTAACTTGACGATTTTGTGCCCTAAGTGTGGTTGGTACTCGTTGGGTCAAAATGTAATTTCCACACGTTAACAAGGGTCCACTAGAATTTGAAATTGAAATTCTTCATCAAGGTGAGGACTTCACTCCTAACTTGATGACAAATCTCGTGTAAAAAGAATAGGTAGTTTAAGAGTCATTCACCAAATTGTGGGTTTCACGCCTATTTTGGTGAAGCTGTCTCGTTTGTATAATATGAGTGTTTGCGGATTTAGAATAGTCGAGTAAAATGTATGAGGAAAAGCATATTTTAAAGATTAAACAAACAAGTATAAATATATCAAGAATGGCACATAAAGAATGAAATATTAAAACAAATATTAACACATAATAAAACAAGTATTAACACATAAGAATAGCATGTCAAGTATTAACACATAAGTGGCATAAACGTTTAAAAGATAAAAAGAGTATAAACAAGAAGTAATTAAAGTAGCACGCAAGTAGTTTCGAGCAAAACGTAGAAATAAGGCTCTAAAACTATAGACTAGGTAAAAGCATTCCTACTTTTCCTAATTCCCTATAGTTATGGCTCTGATACCAATCTGTCACACCCCAACCGATGGCGGAAACATCGGAGTGAGACGAAATAGATTGCAAGAGACTTCATAACGCTATTTATGACAAGTATTTAAAGAATAAATTTTCATTTCATTTCTAAAGAGTCAATTACAAGGATTTGAAACAATTAGAACATGAATACTGAAATACAATACAATAAGAATACAAATTTAAAGTGTGTATCTAAGCATCCTACTAGATTCCATGCATCACCAACGTCATCGCTAAACCTGCAACATGTTTTAAAAGTGTTGTTCAATACAAAGGTATTGGCGAGCATACAAGTTTAGTGCGTAGTATATGAGTATAAAAATGATAAGGAACAATCCACATGGAAAACCTAGTTATCAAGATTAACGTATAAACTGACATGCGATTTACAAGTCAACCCTCTGTTTACGCAAGTACGAATGAATAAACCTAACATGACCTCTCATTCACGGGTGGTGTGTTACTCCTATAGCGCTATACATGATAAGTGGAGGCTTGTACGAAGCTAATGACAAGTTCATCACATAAGAATCACCCAGAAAACACGAATCAAGCATAACAAATAGGAAGCATGTATTGGATTGTTTGTTTTTGTATTTGCATAAGAGTATGTGTACTAAGTGTGTTTTGTATATAAAAACATGTTACACCCAAAAGTGTGAAAACGGTAAAATGGGTCAAGTAGACTCACAAAATTGCTAAGTCTTCCGATTATCCAAGTGTTGACGAGAAGTTGAATGTGTTCGATTTGGAGTTTAAGAGATGTTTAAATATTGTTTAAGGATTTGGAGTTCGAGGTCATGAAAATAAACATATGAAAAGTAATTATCTAGTCACATAATACTTGTTTGACACTATGAAACCCCAAGGGTTAGAATGTTTTCATGGGTTCAAATACCCATTAGAATCATAACAAGTTATTACGTCTTAGATGATGTAATCTAATACTTTGACAAATGAACACTAATCCATCATCAAAGGTTTGATTATTTGGAATATATATATATATGTATATATGTATTACATAGTGTCCATCATATCATATAGGTCATGTAGGAGGTAGGAGGATAAATCCACCATTTAGGAACCTCTTTGTATCATGGAATTCATACATGAGGTAGGAAGAACAAGCTTCCATTTAGGTACCTCTATTGTTCACCAGTATACTTGTTGTTATAAACAACAAGGAGGGTCATGAACTTACAAGAAATAATGAAATACAACAACTAATCTATGAGAAAACATCAAGAAGTGAGTGGATTTTTATGAAAGATAGCCCAAGCTAGTCTAACAATCACACATTCATCAAGCTTCAAGCTTGAACACTTCTTGTGGGTAAAACCCTAACTGAAACAGAAAGTTTATGAGGTTTTAACCTCTGATTAAACATGTCTCAACCTTGTTTTTAAGCTTAAATAACCATGGATGAGATTATAAGCATAAGGACATAGGTTTGAGATGAGTTAGACTCAAGTTCAACTAAGATTAACAATTTTAACGAAAACAGAAACGAACAGTCCACTTTGGAGCCTTTTTGGTGACATTCCAGACTTGGTTTTCCATGGAAAACCTCTGGAAATGTTCCTAAGGTTATTCCAAACAAGTGGGAAAAAGAATGGATGAAAAAGACCAAGAAATGAAGGAGTTATGCTTGTTTTCATAACTAGTGGTAAGTTTGTCCATTCTTCCGATTTTGCAGTTGATAAGGGTGTTTGAGAGTGAGTTTGAGGTGTTAGAAAAGTGAAAATGGGTTGGAGAATGATGGGTTCATATAGGGAAGAGTTTGGTTAGTTGTTAGGTGGGTAATTAATGTTAAAACTTGTTTTAAAACTCAAAAATAACATAATCCCGCAAAAAAAAAACGAGTCTGGTCGCATCTGCGCGCTAGGCCTGCTTGGCGGGGTGAATACCGAGCTGGGCCTGATCGCGGGCCACCTGGACTCAATCGAGCGAGTGTTTAAGAGATTAAAGGTGCTAGGTTATTCCAATGTGAAGGGTATGGTGGAATGGTTGGGCGCGTGTGTGTTTGAGGTGGGTGACCCGGGTTCGAGTCCCGTAGTCCTCAGTTTTTGGGTATTAATTCCTTTTCTTTTTCTTTCTTTCATATCCTCAAACTTTCAGCAAAGTACATAACAGACCCTGGACTTAACTAACCAAGTTAAGTTGTTATTTAAAAAAAAAGGAAATTAACATTATAGTTTAAACTAACTAAGTTAGTTTATTAACTTTAAAATCAAACGAAACTAGCTAGATTATTATAAAAAGTAAAACTTTTATATAGTAAAAAGAATTAATTAATTTAATTAATTAAATATAATAGGATAGATAAATAACGAATATAATTTAGGATAAAACTCTTTAAACGTTTGTCCATTTCACGAGGTTTTCGAATCTCATTATTTTAAGAGTTTTAACTAGTTTAACGAGTATCAAGTTTCATTGTGTAATAACGAGCCAAGAGTCTTGGATAATATATCGATTGCAACGAAGGCGGCATACGAGAGTACAAAGTTTCCAAAAATAGGATTTTAAGCAAGGGTTTCCAAATATAGAAAATATGAAAACGCAGGGCATTACAGTGTTTGCGTTGTGTGTTGTGTTTTGATGTAGAACGTATGTAACACCCAAAAGTGCGTTAAACGAAAATGGGTTTGAGTATACTCATAGTGTGTGTTTAGCTAGTAAACACAAGCTGGATTATATTGAAGGGAGCGCGTTGATTTAGCATGTGCATGGAAACAGAAGCATAAGTCTTCCACAGTGTTGATCGGTTGTAAACAGAATGTCGGATGGGTTAAGTGTTCGACGGGTGATCCGAACGGATGGGTCCCATCCGAACGGATGGTCATCCGGACGGATGGTCATTCGAGCGGATGGCCATTCGAATGAGTTGTGGTTGTTTGCGAATCTTTTAAAAATTGAAGTTTAGTTAAAAGCGTTTAAACAAGGAATAGTATAAGCGTCAGGTCATCCGGGCGAATGGTCATCCGGACGGATGGCCATCCGGACGGATGGCCATTCGAGTAGGCGGTGACTTGTAGTTGAATTTTTTGTAAAATTTTCCAAGTAAAAGTTTTGAGTTAACGGAGACGGCATGACGACGTGTTAAACAACAGAAAAATACCAAGTCCAGTTCATTCGATCGGATAGGTCCAGCCCATTCGGTCAAACGTGCTGTTCTCGATGAAGATTCATATTTGACCCGTTAATCGGTCCATCTCCTCGGTGGAAATCCGTTTTCAAGCCGACTTTCGACTAAGAAATGAGTCGCGAGTCCGATTGACTCCAGATTCCATCGATAAAGTGTAAAAATTGAAGAAAAGTCGAAAACATATGAGAAAGCGTTGAAATCTTTCATAGCTTAGTTGAAAATTCTGAAACTCCTTTAGATTTGGAACCAATCTTGATTAAATGGAGCTCCACAACAGTTTGCATAAGCAAACGAGTGAAAACCACCTTCATTCGATCCAAATCAGATGATTTTCGAGAAAAAGTTTAAGTGTGTGTGTGTGTGATTTTGGTGAAGAAGATGGTGTAGAAGTGATCAGAGATGAAGATAAGCGAAGATTTGAGGGAAAAAATCTTACAAATTGGCCTTGAATCGCGACAGTCTTGGGGAGCGGATGAGAGTGTCAAAGTTCGAGAATGGAGGTGTACGGCTAGTATTTATAGTGGAGGGACCAGATTTAAGGCGGTGCGCGATGGGCTATGGTCGAATGGCTCCGGTCGGATGGTCATCAGAGCAGATGTCCATTCGAACGGCCGGGTTGAGTTTGTTAGTTTTCCAACTTTTGTTTCATTTGTTAAGCGTTGTGTTGCGTTTAATCGAGTTGCGAGTGAGCGTTTAAGCGTATAAGCGTTGCGTTTGATAACCTCATAGCATAATCACACAAGTAACACACATAATATAACTAACTGCATCAAATAAATCCGCGTTTCGAGTTGCGTTGAGTTGTTGCGATAGCGTTTAGTCTAAACAAGCGATGTAAAGTGCGATAAAATGCGTTTAAGTGATAAGCGTTATAAATAGCATTTAATGTGGTGACTGCGATTAAATAAGCGTTGTAATATGCGTTTAAAAATGCATTGAAAATATAGTTTAACCCGTAGCGTTAATCAAATCTCGAGAGTACAACCGGTTGTGAAAGAAATGATAGCGATAGGTAACGATCCGAAAAGTCGAGTTGTTACAGCTTGGGAAATATGGAAGGTGTGAAATGAGAAGACTTTCAACAATCATCATATTCACTTCAATCGAACGGCATATGGATCCATCAATTCAGCAAATGCTTGGGCTTGTTACGGATATGAAGGGCTCTAAGGAGTGAAAAAAGATCGTTGGAGGAGTGTTTTTGGTGACGGCTTCGGAAATAAAGAAGGCGTGAAACGTGAAGACTTTCAACAATCATCATATTCACTTCAATCGAATGGCGGATCCCATCAAAGAAAATGCGTTTTTTATTACTAGTGGATCGAATATGTATCTCAATTGGGATAGATGGTATGAGTTTAATATTCGTGATATAATCTTGAAACTTTCAAAGTTCAAACGTTGGTCCGTGTTTTATATGTATATGTTGTATGTATAGGTGTGTGGGAGAGGGGGAGGCCCGTTTAAATCGTCGCACCCCCGACGATCTCGACGACAGAGGCGCGACGACGAAATGGGGGAAATGGAGAGGGGGCACGACGACAAGACGGGACGGTTCCCATACCATCCAGCCTAATACCATACCAGTCAATTGTAGCAGCGCATGTTTAGAATAGTAACACTGTTATTAAGCAATACTCTAAATGTTATATAGAATAATACATAGTAGATATAAATATTCCTACGAAAACGTTAACTTGTAAAACTAACATTCACAATCAATACAATTTACCATTTTGAGTATTATTATGATTATATTAAAATACTCCTAAAACAATATATTATGATTAATTGATTATATTTAAATACTCCTGATTATATTTAAATACTCCTAAAACAATATATTAGATTATATATATATTTGTTATGAATGAGTCATTTATATGGTGACTCTCTACATACATAACTCATATCTCTTCATTTTCTTTTATATTAATGTATATGCCTAAATATATAGAAGCATTTGTATATGGTGAAGATTGAATAATGAATAAGAATTCTCCATGTTCTATTCTCTACATGATTTTATAGTTTTGTTCTCATGTTTATATACTTATATATTAGTAGCTAATAGACAATTGTTTTACAACACGTTATCAGCACGACGGTGTTTTTGTTGAAAAAAACCATAGCGGTAGCGATTCTCTATTGTTTTGTTCAAGTAAATATTGCATACTGGAGCCACCAACTGCGAGTCTCACTTGACAACAGCTATCACAAACATCCCACCCATCGCTCGTTTGACGGGGCGTTCCATTCCACAATCACGAACCTATCTCAAGTGGCAAATAAGGTAACAACATAAAAACTTATTGCTCATAATACATATACACATCCTGTTGATATGCATTGACGAATTATAATATTATATTGATTTGAATTGAATTTTAATTTGGAAATGGGAGTTTGTTGTATGGGACAACGAATTCAAAGATTATTTAACTATTTAATTAAATCTCTGTTTTGATTCAATTTATATCAATCTCAAAAGATTATTTAAATAATGGAGACGTTATACCGTTGTATTTACAATTTTAGAGGACTATTTAAGTTTCAGTTTTTTATATAATATATTTCTAAGTGCAAAAAATATTGATATTTTGTTATTTAGTATATCTTAATTTATTGATAAGAAAAAAAATGAATTAAGGACATATACCCCAAAATATTGATTTCGGTGCATACATAAAAGATATAGTTAAAAAAAATTTACCCATTCATATTAGATACCGTACTACTCATTATTTTAATGAACAATATGTAGGCTACTTCTTAATTTATTTTTAGTGCTTGGATAAGAATATATGAACACAGTGGTAAAAAAAATGAATTTAGATGGTTACATAGAAACACAAGAGCATACATCAAGTAATTGGATTTAATTAAATTTGCTTCTTGTTATGGTGATTTTGATTATATTGATGAGTTGGTATCTTATTCATAAAGTTGGATCAGATAGATGTTATATATGAATATTTGAAATATTTGCATGGTAAGATATTATATTTATAGTGTTTACGATTATATGGAACTACATAATTTATTATTGTAGAAAGTAAAAAAAAAAGTGGGCTTATTTACTAGTAAACAAATGATGATATGTTAAAATCAGAGTTTCAAATTAACATGACAGATATGTATACGTGAGATATTTTTTTTGTTACACTATAATTAATTATACCATGATAATTTATGTAAAAAAAAGTTTTATGCTTTTTAATTGATCGAAAAGGATATCTTATCTCATAAACTTTTACTAGTCTTATCTCATAAAGTTTTACTACTCAATCAAGGACATAATATATACACTTTTTCTGTTAAACTCCAAGTGAAGTCCTTTTTATTCCTTTAACTGAAATTATTTGCTTGTTGACCATAAAAAAGATAAAATATTAATGTGGATCGTAATTAATTGTTTTCATTAGTTATTGTTAATATATAGCATGCCAAAGGACTTTTACACAATTAGATATAAATGAGTTATAATGTGGATCGTAATTAATTGTTTTCATTAGTCATTGTTAATATATAGCATGCCAAAGGACTTTTACACAATTAGATATAAATAAGTTATGTGTGTAGTGCTCATTGGAAACATCACGTGATTTAGTTTTAAATAAAGTATACAATCTATAATGCAATGTATTATTATTGTTATAGCATGATTATAAAAATAACATTTGGTATATATACTAGGGTTATACTAGCATTTATAACAAATTTTGCATATAAGAAATTCATGTAATTGATTCGTATTGCTAGATATCATTATTTGTTATTAGAGAAACCCTTTCTAGCGATGTCGGTATTTCTCATGCATTCATTAGGCTATGTCATAATGTTTAATAATTTAATTTTTGATTAACTATTATTATTGCTTGTATAAAATAATGACCATTGCTATATAATTCATATGTGCAATATATAGATTGTTTATTTGATGTCATTAGTTTTTTTTTAATATCAATATTTGAGAAGAAAAAATTGAGTACGCTATGTAGTTCATCAATATTCCAATTTTCAAATAATAAATGATCTGAGAACTTGAAAGAGATATATGTTTAAGTTTCAAAGTAAGTAACGAATATATATAAGATATCTTTGTGATTGGTTATATCATATCTTTATGATTGGTTATACCATGATAAGTTATTACATAAATTATATACGTTTGCTTATTAGTGATGAAAAGGTTTCTTATTTCATAAAGGCCTATTATAAGTTGTTTTTATATGATGACATGCTATGAGATCATGTATTGAATGATTTGTTGCTATCTACATCTTGTATTCTATATGCTATCATTTCTTTGCATCGATAACATTGAATGGAACGATTAAACCAGATCATGGTTTATTGTCACTCTCATGAAAGAGGAGAAATATGCGTAGATTTGACACCCAAGGTGTCATACTCCATGTATCTCATTATCAAGTTTTAAATGGTCGTGAGATGTTAGACCGGTAATATTATATGACTCGGACAACAAAGAGAAGTTTATTTATAAGGAAAATCGGATAAAACAAACTTTGTTTGTCAAACCTCAAATATGATTAGGGCTGTAAACGAACCGAACGTTCAGCGAACAGTTCGTGAACCGTTCGGCGGGAAGTTCGTTCATGTTCGTTCGTTTAATAAACGAACGAACATGAACAAGAAATTCCGTTCGATTAGTTAAATGAACGAGCATGAACAAAGGTCTCGTTCGTTCAATTGTGTTCGTGAACGTTCGGTAAGGTGTTCGTGAACATTCGTTCATTTGCGTTCGTTTATGTTCATATGTTCGTGTTTTAATTAAAGATTTTTATACTTTCATATATTTTATCTATACTTTTTAGTCTATTAAACTTTTATTTATATCATTACCCTAATAATTAAACTTGGAAACCCTCTTTTCTCCTTGTTTATGCACCATTTCCCTTTCTTTTCTCATTATTTACATCGACGAATATGATCTATCTCCGTTCCACAATAAGGGATTCAAGTTCTAGTGCTACTCTCTGGGCCATCCACCTTTATCCTTCATCGCATTCGCCAAATTTATTTGTGTTCGCTTGTGTTCGTGAACCGTTCGTGAACACGCTCATTTCCCTAATGAACGAACACGAACATAAAATTTCGTTCGGTAAGTGTTCATGAACCGTTCGTAAACACATTTATTTCCTTAACGAACGAACATGAACAAAGCCTCGTCCGTGTTCGTTCGGTTCGTTTACAACCCTAAATATGATCCTAAGGTAGCAATATCATTAAATAGAAACAAAAGGTTCTAAATGAATTTAGATTTATATGTCCGAGTAAATAATGGAAACCGTGAAAATTGTTTGGTTTTACTTTGATCCATGAAATGAATATATATTGATCATTGTGATCACTGAGAAAAATAAAATGATGGTCATGTTGATAATGAGATCAACCGTTAGAAATTATAATGAGATCGACTACAATAATTGAAATGATAGTCATGATGAGATCGACTATTAGAATTGTAACAATAGTCATAATGAGATCTACCACCAAAAGTGGCAAACTAAGGAATGGCCATATAACATGATGGTTTAAACTTTGAAGTTATAATACATTCTCTTGTATCTTACATTTTGTATTACATACGTGCAAGTAATACATATGCGATCATAATCCAAAGGTTTATGGATCATAAGTATTTAGTTAGTTGGCATGACCGGTTAGACCACACCGAGTCATTAATGATGATGTGAAAAGTATCGAAGAACCAGAAGATTATCTTGATAATTATACATGTCATGTTTGCTCTTAAGTGAAGTTAAGTACTGATCAACAAAAGTAGCGTGTGAATCCCCAAATATTCTGGAAATGATAACGGAAATAAATATACAAACATGATACCATTTAGTATTTTAAAATCGATGCATCGTCTAAATGGTTATCAAATCCACAAAATGAAGCTTGTGTGATTGTGGCTTAGCTAATGTGACAGCAAGCATATTAATCCAGATTAGTATATTTATTTAGTAATAATGAATTTGATTCACAAATTATTAACAATCATTGGAATAAGTGTTATTGTTGAGATAATCATGAGAGGAGCAAAAGTTCATTTAGGTACACGTAATTTTATATATAGTACCATCAGTTCACATCAAGCCAATAAGTGATAGTTCTCCCCATACAGTTGGTTTTTGGTCAGGAACCAAAGATATCTCATCAAAGATTTTGGTTGTGCGACATATATTGAAACTCATCCACCACACCGCACAAAGATGAGACTTCTAAAAAATTTGAGAATATGTTGGGTATAAATAATCGTCTATGATTAAATACTTAAAGCCATTAGTGAGAAATTCGTTTATGGCTCATTGGTTTTCACTTTAGTGAATGAATGTTCCCAACATTAGGGGGATATAACAAGCAGTTGGAAAGTGAAAAGTGAAATGAATTATCATGTCATCTTGATCCTTAGACTATAAACTATGAACTAGAAGTTTAAAGTATAATTCATTTACCAATAGTAAAGAACAAATTACCAGACAAGTTCACTGACCTAATTAGAGTAACTAAGTAAGTCACATAATCAACTGCTTATGCTCCAATTATATTCGTGTCCCAAGAGGACATAATATATTTTTGTAATGAGTCCATGACACGCCTAAAGCGTGGTAGACTATTTGATTCCAATAATAAAATTCCTCGAAAATTGGAGCAAGTAATTAAGATGGTCAAGTCGAGGTTATAGTAATAAGATCTCTTGAAGAGATAATAGACATGATGGTTTAAGAAGAACCTTAGGTACCTGAAAATAAAGAGATCTCGATAAGTTGTATCATGTCTAAGATATGTATGGAATCGAAATAAAAATCGACGTCGTTATACTTTTGTATATAATGTAGCGCTTAAAATGATTAAAATGATGAGGATCAAGATTTAAGATCTGCATATGAATGAATATTAAGAAATGATTGGCCAAAATAGAAAGACGCAAATAAGGCAGAGTTTAGTTCTCTAATGAAATGGAAAGTTTCTGGACCAACAGTCCATACAACTAAAGTTGTAAAATATGATGGATACAAAAGTGTCTTTTATGTGAATCAAGTGAAAATCAAATTAAGTGATATAAGTCAAAATTGGTGACACAAGAATTTTCACAAAGACCTATGATTGACTATGAGAAAACGTATTCTCTCGTGGTGGATGCATTGACTTTCCAATATCTTATTAGTCTGGTAATATATAAAAGAAAATTGACACGCGTCTTATGAAAGTTATGTATCACTTGATACTATGTCATATAAAATAAGTTCTCGAGAATATTATGATTATTATGTAAATTCAGATCTGAATACACATGTTGTATATATTATTGAATTGAATATGATTGGAACTCCCCATGAGTATCCTAAGGCATTTGAGTGCTTAAGAGGTTAATTGAAACACCTTATGGATGTAATTATTATGCACCAGTACTCCAATAAACATACATAGAAAATGCGTACCTGGTTGTTATAGCATCTCAATGTACACAGTGTATAAACATGGTACAACATGGATTTTGGAGATAAAAGTAAGTGTTCATGATATTTTTGCATATGATCTAGATATCTATGTGTTAAAAGGGCAAAATTTATGTAGCAAAACTTCTAAAGAGTGAAACCACATGCATATTTGGATAAGATGGAAAGAATTCCCTCATGGATTGATAATGCTAGAAGCGTTAATGATGTAAAAACCGCAAGAACGTATTATATGAAGTTGACAAAATACGTATGGACTAAAATAGTTGGGTCGAGTGTTATACAACTCGAGATATTCACATAAAGAGGGATATAAGTTTAATTAAATTAGCCATGTTCTATGAACATTCTACTTTTAAAAGTTCACTATAATCGCAATTTACAGTAATGATTCTAGGCATCATTGAGAGAAATTGTCGAGCTTTTAGAGGGAGAATTTTTGAATGACCATAGCACGGTCTAATTATTACTCGAACTGCAGTTCGAGTATATATATAATCATATTTTACTAATCCCTCAAGTACATCTAGAAGATGATGTTTGGATATTTTAGTATGGACATAGTTGAACCTTAAAGTATGTTAAAGGTTGTTAAGTCATTTTTTATAAGAAATGACTATTATCATCTCCTACCAAAGTAGGGATTCTTATTCCAAAAGTACCATGGCTAAAGTGCAATTGTGCATTAATATTTCTTTCTATCTATGCATAATATGTTTTTCTTATTTGAATTTATCAACATGATATAACACATGTACAATGAGAAGACATTTGAATGGTAAAGCAGATATGTCGATACCCTAAAGGTAAGAATGATATGTGTTTATATTTTACTAACCTATGAAAACTAGTTTCGTTAGTCTTGTAGATGTAAAGAATGTAACACAACATAGTAGTGGATCTTATAGTATTTGTTTGCAAGAGGAAGCACTAGAAGTCTCACAAGAAGATTTTACAACATTACTCAATATAAAATATTGCACTTCAAGGCATCAAACAACAAATTATTCTACAAAAGTTTTGAGTAACATTCGAGGAAGATGGACACATGTTACTTAAAGGATACATATTATAATGAGGGGGAGATTTTTTTAAGTTGCACTCTTTTTCACTTAACTAAGTTTTGTCCCATTGGGTTTTCTTAGTAAGGTTTTTAACGAGGCAACATACCTGATCCAGAAGTATCAGAATAAGAAAATACATGCTGCACTCTTTTTCCCTTAGCTGAGGTTTTGTCCCAATGGGTTTTCCTAGCAAGGTTTTTAACGAGGCAGTATCACCAAACGTATTAAAAGTATGTGGATAGTCAAGGGGGAGTGTTATGAATGAGTCATTTATATGGTGACTCTCTACATACATAACTCATATCTCTTCATTTTCTTTTATATTAATGTATATGCCTAAATATATAGAAGCATTTGTATATGGTGAAGATTGAATAATAAATAAGAATTCTCCATGTTCTATTCTCTACATGATTTTATAGTTTTGTTCTCATGTTTATATACTTATATATTAGTAGCTAATAGACAATTGTTTTACAACAATATTAAAGATTATATATATTAAATACCATTAAAAAGTGAATCTTGCCTAAATAGCTTAAGAAGGACTGTGATGATTACATGTGACACTCCTTATAAGTAGGAAGGAAGGACATTTTAGTAGTAAAACATTTTGGTCCTTACAAGTAAGAGTGTAAAAATGACATATGGCACCCTTTTTGTTTTCTAAAAATTAAAACAAAAAAAAATCTAGTACAAAAAAATTAGCACAAAAAATCTAGTACATAAAAATATAGTAAAAAGAATCCAGCACAAAAAATTCAGAAAAAAAAAAATTCAAGACAAAAAATTTCAACACAAAAATGTAGTACAAAAATCCAGCAAAAAAATGCTATAAAACTAGGGGTGTGCACGGTTCGGTTCGGTTCGGTTTTTGGGTAAAACCAAAACTGTAACCGAAAGTTCGGTTTTTGATTTTTAAAAACCGTTCGGTTTTGGTTTTTTTCGGTTTCGGTTATTTCGGTTTTAGCAGCGGTTCGGTTCGGTTTTTCGGTTTTTAAAACATGTAAGATTCAAAACTTAAAAATATAATTCAAAGTTTAAGAATCTTTCTTAAATGTTTACATTTAAGTTAATATATTTTGTCTTTTAAATTAATATTATTCACAAAAACCTAACCTTCTAATCTATTTTAGTCTTTCTCCAAACGTTTTCTTTTATAATATGTTGAAAACCATTTAATTTTTATATCAAACTTTGTTAGTTCTTGGAAACAATGGATAATTTTAATGATAAATAAACATGGTAATGTTCTTATTATAAATATTTACCTAACAATAATAAAATTAATAATTCTTAGTAGCATGGGTAAAGATTTAAACAACTTAAACATAAAAATATATAGATTTAGTATACTATTAAAACTTATCGGTTCGGTTCGATTATTTTAGGTTACTGAAAATGATTATCCGAAAAACGAACCGAAATTTTCAGTTTTTAAAATTCTGAAAACCGAACCGTCAGTTTTTTCGGTCCGGATTTTTCGGTTTTTTCGGTTACAGTTCGGTTATTTCGGTTTTTTGCTCACCCCTATATAAAACATAGAAATACAACACATATTTGTGGGTTTTTTAGTCATCATGTTTTATGTAGCAATACGGTACTCAAATTAAAGTGAAAAGACGCTCAATTTTATGGTGAAACTTTTATGAAAAAATAATGTCGTATAAAAAAGTTATGAACGTTTAAAAATTAGGGGTGGAATATGCATGTGACTTGCATGTAGAGAGAGAAAGTCAATAAAATAAGAATTTCCAAAAACTCCTTAAACTCCTCTTTTTTTCCTACATTTTCAACTTAGAGGGTGTTTGGGATTACGTTTTGAAGTGATTATTTGATTATTGCGTTTGTAAAACATAAATAATCTAAAAAAGTGTTTGGATGAAAAAGTGATTATCCGCCTCAAAAACGCAGTTTTGGAGAAGCATGTACCTACATGCGTTTTCAAAACGCACCGCAACACCAAACACCCCCTTAACCATTGATTTGAAAAATGAATGTTTAAGATTTTTTCTCATCTTAGTTAGACAAAATAAACTTTTTATTTGATATTACCCAGAATGAATAGGCAAGCTAATTTTTTATTTATTTTTTTAAGAATGAGTTTGGAATTATACAATTTCGCAGTTGTTCTCCCACTATGGCGCGTGTCAATCTAGTAAATTATCGTGACTGGATTGATAAACGATAAATAATATATTTTGAAAAGCTAGACCAACAAAGATATTATTAAAACAAACCTAAAGGTAAGCATGTTGGGATTAAACCATATCAGAGAAACAGATAATTAAAGCCAAAACTAGATCAGAGCAGTGGATCCAAAATAAGCAGAAGGTATGTATACAAGTCTCTCCCTTTGAAAGTGGTTTCAACATCTGATGACCTCCAATCCACTGATCTTTACAACTGCTGACCTACAACTGCTGATCAAGTCAAAGACTAATGAAGACTAAAGCTCTGTTGATCAATCTACTGCTATGGGTCAAGCACTGCTGAAGTTATCAAGTACTACTGGAGTCACAACAGTGGAAGGATAAAGCAATAGTTTAGTTTGTTTTATGTAATGTATTGTAATCAGTAGTTAGCACAAGCAGTGTTTGTATTAGATCAGTTGTTAGAGTTTGTTAGGAGGTTAGATGTCACTTTCATGGTGACGTCAGCAAAGATGCCACAGTAGTTTGGACGTGCCTATAAATAGAACAGTACCCTGTACTATTCTATTAGCTCTTCACCACTTGTCTTCCTATACGAACAATCACTATGAGCTCAGGCTGAGGGGGAGTTTGTTACATGCATGCATTGTAATCGTTATTGAAATAAATTCAATCATTCGGTTCCTTGTTGAAAATGTGTGTTGAAAGCAATTCTCCTGTTTGATTGTGTGCAAAGTTTGTTTCCATTTATATTCCGCTGCATTACTTGTTCATATTTCATTTTAATTCAAACATAAAACACAATCAATCCAAACTCAGATCCTAACAATTGGTATCAGAGCTCGGACAGTCAAATTTGATTTAACAATCATTTTGACATAAATAGTTCAGCACACAATCATTGATACTGATAGTTGTTCGTTTTGTTGAAAAACAGAGCAACGTTTAATCACCATCAAAGTTGATTAATTAGTGTTTGTAAAACAACCAGGATGACGTCACAATCATAAGATGATAAGAATAACATCGGCTCACTTTTCAAACCACCCATGCTTAAACGAAATGAATACAACATCTGGGAGAGAAGGATGGGTCACATCCTTGCTCAACAGAACACTGGATGTTGGAGATCTGTTGTTTTTGGACCACATGTTCCTATGGTGCCAAGTGCTGAGGATACAAAGAAGTTCGAACCTAAAAAACCTGAAAACTATACTGAAACTGATTTTCAAAAGTTTGAACTCGATGCCAAAGCATTTAGCATCATTGCATCTGCATTACCCAATGAAATTTATACTGGGTTGTTACACTGTAACAGTGCCAAGTAATTATGGGATGCACTTAAGGAACAGTTTGGGGGAACTGAAGAAGTTATTGAAAATTGTCACATCCCCCGCCCCCTAATTGCCTGGGAACGAGCGGCCGCGAACTCAGTATCGGTGGTATCGGTGTTTATCAATTTGGCAGTGGAAATTACATCAGGACCGTAGTTTGGAAATTATGTTATCAGAGTAAAACACCATATTTTATATAAATAAACACATTGGGGTAAAACCCAAGTTTTTATTACAAACTGATTTATAGGGATAAATCCCAATTTATTTGTAAATAAAACGCCTTCTTTATTTAGGTAACTTTTATAGCCACGTTTCCAAGCCTTCAGTATTGTCCAGCTGGCTTCTAATTGGCTTTCACATTGTGTTACCTGAAACGCGTTTTAAAAACATTTGTCAGTGGGAAATACTGGTGAGTGAATCCCAGTTTAATCAAGAAAAGCGTTATCAATTTAAACAGTATTGAGATCGATTACAATGTTTACATCTACACAATTACTCATTCAGTACTTGTCACTCGACCGGATCTGTGGCTATGGTCATATCACACATTGACAAACCCGTTGTCCAATTGTGAAGGTTATCAAGTAATGTATACAAAACCCTATAATACCGGCAGTAATTGAAGAATTACAAAGACTCAATCACTGCTAAATTGCATTATAAAACATTTAAGGTTTTGTAAAAACTGTTTACAAAAAGGAGATTACTCACATTGCTATATTAGATTTTCTGTAAGGCTTTCCTGAGAATTATCTATAATTTACATAAATGCACACGTGTTAGTATAGTAACCCATTTTAACATTAGGAATACCCTCCCCAAGACGGCATTCCAACGACTACGTCGGGCAGAACCACGACAGTCATTACGGAACCCTAGATCAATCGGGCAGAGTATCTAATACGTCTCCAAGGGTTATAATACCCGAGTATTATGCCTACACTTTAGAAATTTTAGATTTAGAAAGAAAATGAACGATCTGACTGAAGATCCGATGCCTTCTATTTATAGGGTTTCACTTTGACTTTTACGCGATCCGCGTAAGGTATAACAAAGGGCTACGCGGCCCGCGTCAACTATGGTCAATGCTGTAGCTGATCCAGGTCATTGACTAGACCTACCATGATGATGACACGTGTCATCACCGGGCTGCGCCACACCTTTGATCTCTAGCGGCCCGCGTAAGACCCTTAAGAGGTTTACGAGGCCCGCGACAAACCTAAAATCTTGATTTTTAATTATTTTTGATAATATTTTGGGTATTCGGGGTCCGTTTTCGCATATGGGGTGTTTTTAGGGACATATTGGAATATTTTAAATATTTTTAGGGGTCGGAAATATTATGAGGGTGTCGGTTTATGTTAGGGTTGTTATATCCTCCCCACCTTGTTTCAGAGCTCGTCCTCGAGGTCTACTGGAACAGGTGTGGATATTTCCTTTGCATTTCTGATTCAAGCTCTCATGTGTATTCGGGTCCTCTTTTGGAGTCCCACTTTACTTTGACTAGAACTAATCTCTTGTGCTTGAGATTCTTAATCTTTCTGTCTTCAATCTGTAGAGGCCTTTCTACAAATTTGAGTTGTTCATTTACCTCTATATCCTTAACAGTTAAGAGGTATCATCAGTGATTCATCGGCTAAGCATTTCTTGAGATTTGATACATGAAATACATCATGTATTCCTGCCATTTCCTCTGGCAGTTGTAGCTGATAGGCTACAGGTCCTATTCTTCTAATAATTTTAAAAGGTCCAACATACCTGGGACTTAGCTTCCCTCTTTTCATGAATCTTACTACTCCTTTCCAGGGAGAGACTTTTAATAACACTTTATCTCCTTTTTGAAATTCCAATGGTTTATGACGGTTATCAGCGTAGCTCTTTTGTCGATCACGGGCTGCTTTCAGTCGTTCCTTGACTTGAATGATCTTGTCAGTTGTTTCCTACACTATCTCAGGTCCAGATAGTTGCTTTTCCCCAATTTCTGCCCAACAGAATGGGGTTCTGCACTTTCGTCCATAAAGTGCTTCGAATGGTGCAGCATTGATACTTGTGTGATAACTGTTATTATAGGAAAATTCTATTAATGGTAAGTGATCGTCCCAATTACCTCCGAAATCAATTACACAAGTTCTAAGCATATCTTCCATTGTCTGAATTGTCCTTTCACTTTGTCCGTCCATTTTAGGGTGATAAGCGGTGCTTAGAATTAGCTTCGTTCCCATTGCTTTTTGGAAACTTGACCAAAAATGAGAGGTAAAACGGCTATTCCTATCAGAAACAATTGATAAAGGAATTCCATATAATGAAACAATTTTATTTACATATAATTTGGCTAATTGTTCCATACTGAAAGTTTCTTTCAATGGTAGGAAATGAGCTGATTTGGTTAGCCTGTCTACAATCACCCAGATTGTATCATTACCTTTTCTTGTTTTGGGTAATTTGGTAACGAAATCCATTGTTATCAATTCCCATTTCCAAACTGGCATTTCTAGCTGTTGTAATAATCCTGAGGGTTTCTGATGTTTAGCTTTGACTTACGAACAGGTTAAACACTTAGAGACGTAAGTTGCTATATCCTTTTTCATTCCTATCCACCAGAAATTCTTTCTTAAATCCTGATACATTTTATCACTTCCAGGATGCATTGTATACTTAGACTTATGGGCTTCTTCTAATATACGGTGACGTAGGTTTCCTAATTTAGGTATCCATATTCTTTCCTTATGGAATCTCCAAATTCCATCTATTCCTTGTTCTAATTCCTTAATCATTCCTTTTAATTTTTCAGTATCTTCCTTGATTACTGCTTCTTGTGCTTTTCTAATCTGTTCATTTAAATCTACTTGTAGGTTTAATTTAAGAGAACGTACCCTTTTTGGCTTTTCGTGATACTTTCGGCTTAAAGCATCAGCCACTACATTGGTCTTTCCTGCATGATACTGGATATCACAATCATAGTCATTAAGAATCTTCATCCAGCATCTTTGTCTCATATTCAGCTCTTTTTGCCCAAAAACATACCTTAGACTTTTATGATCAGTAAAAACGGTAAACTTACTACCATAAAGGTAATGTCTCCAAATTTTAAGGGCAAAAATTATGGCTCCTAACTCCAAATCATGGGTTGAATAATTTTCTTCATGATTCTTAAGTTGTCTAGACGCGTAAGCTATAACCTTTTGGCATTGCATTAATACACATCCGTAACCTAACTTAGAAGCGTCACAATAGACTACAAAGTCTTCAATTCCTTCTGGTAACGCCAGTATGGGTGCATGGGTTAGTCTTTGCTTAAGAATTCTAAAGGCTTCTTCCTGTTTTGGTCCCCATTCAAACTTAACAGATTTACAGGTTAACTTAGTTAAGGAAATGGCTATTCTAGAAAAATCTCGAATAAATCTTCTATAATAACCGGCCAATCCTAAGAAACTTCAAACCTCAGTTGGTGACTCAGGGGTTTTCCATTTGGTAATCGCCTCGATTTTTGTTGGATCCACATGAATTCCTTCATGATCAACTAAGTGTCCAAGAAACTGTACCTGTTCTAACCAAAATTCATACTTTGAAAATTTAGCATAAAGCTTTTCCTTTCTTAATAAACTTAGAAGTGCGTGCAAATACTTTGCATGGTCCTCTTTGCTTTTAGAATAAATGAGAATATCATCAATAAAAACAATTATGAATTTATCCAAATATGGCTTACATATTTGGTTCATCATGTCCATAAATGCAGCTGGGGCATTGGTTAAACCAAATGGCATGTCAGTAAATTCATAATGAACATACCTTGTTCTAAACGCGGTTTTAGGAATGTCCTCTTCCTGTACCTTTAATTGATGATATCCCGATCTTAAATCGATTTTAGAGAAAAATCGAGCTCCTTGAAGTTGATCGAACAGGTCATCGATCCTTGGTAATGGGTACCGATTCTTAATCGTGACCTTGTTCAATTTATGGTAGTCAATGCACATACACATTGATCCGTCCTTCTTTTTGACGAATAAGATCGGTGCTCCCCATGGCGATGAGCTTGGCTGTATGAATCCTTTCTCTAACAATTCGTCTAACTGTTTCTTCAGTTCCTGCATTTCGGCGGGTGCCAAACGGTAAGGTGCTTTGGCAATCGTTGTTGTCCCTGGTAGCAGATGGATTCTGAGTTCAACTTCCCTGTCTGGTGGTAATCCTGACAATTCTTCTGGAAATACATCTGAAAACTGAGACACTATGGGGATGTCTTTTAGCTCTTTTCCTTTAGTGTTAGTGATTAGAGAAATCAAATACACTATAGATCCTTTTCTTATACAACTTACAGTTTTCATCACAGAGATGAATTTTGTGGATCTAGATGGCTTATCTCCTTTAATTGTGATCTTTTTAACCCTTGGTGAATTTACTTGAATTGACTTTTGATCACATAAAATACTGGCTTTATTGGCTATTAACCAATCCATTCCTAATACAATATCAAATTCTACCAGATTCATTGGGTAAAGGTTTGCAATAAATTTTTGATTTAAAATTTCTACTCTCACTCCTTTCAATATTTCAGAAATCCTAACGGTTTCTCCATTTGCGGTCTCTACTAGACATTCTTGTGGGAGTTTAGTTAATGATTGATTTAGAAGTTTGCAAAACGAAGTATTGATAAAACTTTGGTTTGCACCAGAGTCAAATAATACTTTAGCAAAAACATCATTAACTAAAAACGTACTGGCTATCACATCCGGAATCATTTTGGCTTCATCTGTAGTCAGAACAAATGCTCTAGCATTTTTAGTGTTCTTGTTGTTTGCAGCTGGAGCTAATTTCGGACAGTTTGGCTTAATATGACCTTGTTCTCCACAGTTGTAGCACATCCTGTTGGCTTTCTTCCTGCAGTCTTCTTCCTTGTGTCCCGATATTTTGTAGAAATTACAATATATGGAACATCTTCCAGAATGCTTTCTTTTGCAATACCCGCAATATGGTGCAGATGTGGAACCTACACTTTTCCCACGGTTGGAATTTCCAGATCGGAATTCTTGGTTAAGCCTTTGCGCTAGGTTTCTCCTTTGGTCTTCTTCTCTAGTACGGATTAGTTCGTCTGTCAAGGTATTTGCTAGTTCTACAGCTTCTTCTATGGTTTGAGGTCTAGCTGCCTTGACTACATGCCTAATCTCTCCAATTAATCCCCAGATATAACGGGAGATTAATACCGGTTCAGGTGATGCAGGGGTTGGTACTATTCTAGCATATTCAAAGAATGTGGTAGTATAGCCCTTACTATCTACCCCGTTCATCCTAAGGTTCAAAAATTTATTTGCAATTTGTTCCTTTTCATCAGGAGGGCAGAATTTCCTTTCTACCATGTTTTTAAATTCCTCCTATTCCATGTTGTACACCCTATCACTTCCTCTCGAATGGAGGATAGTGTTCCACCATTCTAAGGCTGAGTTCTTAAACAGATTTGAGACAAACATTATCTTATCTTCATCAGCGCACTTGCTTATTTTTAAAACAGCCTTAGTCTTTTCTATCCAGCGTAGAGTTGCAATAGGTCCTTCATTGCCCGAGAATTCTACTGGTTAGCAGGACCAGAATTCTTTGTAAGAACAACCATGAGATATGGTTCTTCTTCTTTTGGGAATGGGTGCTTGAAGTACGGGTCCATTGTTCACGCTGTGTTCAGGTTCAGTTGGTCGCTTACTGTTATGTTTACTTTTATTATCAGCTTCTTTGACAGTTTGGATAATAAATGGCATTGCATCTATTATTCCTTGTGCCACTATGTGTTGGATAACACTATTATCCACTTGGTTTCCATTGTTGTTGTTGTTCGGATTCTCATTATTCGGGTTATTGTCATTCTGGATATTATCGTTCTGGTTTTCCTGATTGACTCCGTTGTGCATCTGGATTTTAAACATTTACCACATATTAATATCACAAAATAATATTTAATTCACACAACACACAGATTGATCAAAAACGTCGAGCATTGCGACTTTTACTCTTTTCTTATAGTATGTATCTATTACACACCAGTACTGAAATTAAAATTACAATACCGACTGAAATTTAAAGTTACACTACTATTAGTAGGCATCCATAGTTTTTTTTTTTCAAACAACATATTAAATATTATTATATTATATTATTATTATAACCTTTTCCACCATCACTCCTACGGATATGGATTCATCCAGAAATCCATATTGCGCTCGTCGTACTTCCAGACAAGTCGCTCTCCCACCTGTCGCATTCTCTCACTGCTTTCTAAAATTTCCTCACCGAATGTCCTAAGTTCTTGCACGTTTTCTGCACTCATTGGGGGTGCAGGTTCTAGGACTGGGTTCGGAATCTGGGGTGCGTGTTCCTGGTACGGGGCTATAGGGGCCTAGCTCTGATACCACCTCCTGTCACAACCCCCGCCCCCTAATTGCCTGGGAATGGGCGGCCGCGAACTCAGTATCGGTGTTTATCAATTTGGCAGCGGAAATTACATCAGGACCGTAGTTAGGAAATTATTTTATCAGAGTAAAACACCATGTTTTATATAAATAAACACATTGGGATAAAACCAAAGTTTTTATTACTTACTGATTTATAGGGATAAATCCCAATTTATTTGAAAATAAAACGCCTTCTTTATTTAGGTAACTTTTATAGCCACGTTCCCAAGCCTTCAGTATTGTCCAGCTGGCTTCTAATTGGCTTTCACATTGTGTTACCTGAAACGCGTTTTAAAAACATTTGTCAGTGGGAAATACTGGTGAGTGAATCCCAGTTTAATCAAGAAAAGCGTTATCAATTTAAATAGTATTGAGAGCGATTACAATGTTTACATCTACACAATTACTCATTCAGTACTTGCCACTCGACCGGATCTGTGGCTATGGTCATATCACACATTGGCTAACCCGTTGTCCAATTGTGAAGGTTATCAAGTAATGTATACAAAACCCCATAATACCAGCAGTAATTGAAGAATTACAAAGACTCAATCACTGCTAAATTGCATTATAAAACATTTAAGGTTTTGTAAAAACTGCTTACAAAAAGGAGATTACTCACATTGCTGTCTTAGATTTCTGTAAGGGTTTCCTGAAAATTATCTATAATTTACACAAATGGACACGTGTTAGTATAATAACCCATTTTAACATTAGTAATACCATCCCCGAGATGGCATTCCAACGACTACATCGGGCAGAACCACGACAGTCATTACGGAACCCTAGATCAATCGGGCAGAGTATCTAATACGTCTCCAAGGGTTATAATACCCGAGTATTATGCCTACACTTTAGAAATTTTAGATTTAGAAAGAAAATGAACGATCAGACTGAAGATCCGATGCCTTCTATTTATAGGGTTTCACTTTGACTTTTGCGCGGCCCGCGTAAGGTATAACAAAGGGCTACGTGGCCCGTGTCAACTATGGTCAATGTTGTAGCTGATCCGGGTCATCGACTAGACCTGCCACGATGATGACATGTGTCATCACTGGGCTGCGCCACACCTTTGATATCTAGCAGCCCGCGTAAGACCCTTAAGAGGTTTACGCGGCCCGCAACAAACCTAAAATCTTGATTTTTAATTATTTTTGATAATATTTAGGGTATTCGGGGTCCGTTTTCGCGTTTGGGGTGTTTTTAGGGACATATTGGGATATTTTAAATATTTTTAGGGTGTCAGAAATATTATGAGGGTGTCGGTTTATGTTAGGGTTGTTATAAAAATAATAGGGAAATTCTGAATCAGCAGTATGAAACTTTTTGTCACATTAAGGGTGAATCATTGACTCAACAGTTTGAGTGATTCAGTTGTCTCATTAGTGAACTAAGACTTGTTAAAGTTAACATTTGCTAATTCTACATAAAATAGCAGGTTTCTTAGATCACTACCTGAAAAATGGGATACAATTGCTTTTGTAACTAGGAATTCTGCTGAGTTCAAAGATCTGACACTGACCCAACTTCATGGTAGACTCCTGACCTCTGAAAGGGAGTTAAACCAGAAAAAGAAGTTGCAAGAGTTTGGAAAAGTTTCTGATGACTACTCATTTGGCAGCACAGCTCTTTTTGGTCAGGAAGAATCTGGTAGCAGTAGTAAGGATCAGAGTTATGATCATTATATTGACATAACTGCTTGTGGAAATTTTAACAACTCTGATTCTCACTCTGCAAATTATGCTTTTACTGCAAATTATGAAAACCAGATGTCAGATAACTTGTGCTTTGAACTAAATGACTTACAGCGCTTTGATCCAACTGACCTTGAAGAAATAGACATTTTGCATCAATTGGCATTGCTTAGTGTAAGAACAAGCAAATTTTACAAAAGGACAGGGAGAAAATTCCCAGGGTTACATGCTAATTTAAAAGTGGGGTTGGATAAATCTAAGATCAAGTGCTATAAGTGCACTAGGCTAGGACACTTTGCTAGGGAATATAGGAGTCAAACCACTGGTCCAATTGTTACTCATCCCAGCTCAAACCCTAGGCCACAAAATCAAAGCACTGTGCACTATTCCCATTATACCCCTGCTGCCCATGTAAACACTGCCAATTATGCAAACCCTGTTCCTATGCATTATGTTCAAACCACTTTCCCTCAAATTCAGTATGTTTAGGCTCCTGTATCTCAGTTTCAAGTGCAACCAGTTGCAACACAACAAGCTACACCACCAGCAGTGGTTCAACCAGATCAACAAAGCTTTTTCACCTAAGGCTTTGTTGACTGGAGCAGCTTACCTGATGAGCTAGGTGATGAAAATTTTGCACTCTATGCTACTAATGATGCTTCTAATGATGAATTTTGTCCTATGGCGTTAGAGTCAATACCAGATGAGCTGGATGCAGAAAGAGGGCAAACAAGTGCTGAAACAGTGGATGAAGTTACTGAAGCAGTGGTTACTGCTGTTGCTGGTGAACTACTGCTGGAAGAAAATTCAGAGCCCCTGATTGAACCACTGAATGACCCCTGGTCCAAAGAAGAAGAAAAGAAGCATGGTGAGAAGGAAGAGAAGGTGACTGATGAGGAAGAGCATACTTGCGATTGTGCCATGATGGCTGCAGCTAAGGTATCATCTCAGGTTCTTGAAAATTTGTGTTCAGACAAATGCATCATAGCATTTGCTAACATTAAAGAGGTGAATGAAAACCTTAGGGATAAAGTGTTGAATGATGAGGTCAAATTTGAAAGTCTTTAAAAGAACTTAAAAACAAATTGGCTGAAAAGGATGTTGGTGCATCCGTCTGTCGTCTACGTCTTGTATCGAGTCTTTTTTTGAATAGGTTAGATCAGGACACGAGAATCGAGAAAACATATGTTGGAGCTAATTCCGCTCGAAATGACATTCTGTCATTTCAAGCGAAATCACTAGATTCTGATTCCGCTCGTATGTTTATCAGCTGATTCCGCCCGAAACGTATAATGTTGATTCCGCTTGAAATGCACGAGCATGTTCGAGCGGAACCCCTTGGACTATTAAAGGGTCAGTTGGAGCGGAATCAGTAACGAATGTCTTCCGGTTTGCCACGAAGTGCTGCCGAAGTGTTGAGTCAATTGTAAACGTCATTCAATCAATAGAATCAACAGTTTAAAGTGAATATTCGGTGAATTGAACTTGATTTGTCTGTTTCCGCTGTTCAAATCAGGAATAGTTCTTCTGATAGACTCATTTGGGTCCGAATTCGATCCTACAAGTGGTAACAGAGCTAAGGAGGAAGAGCTCTTGCCAATTCAGCCGAAAATTCTGTTTTTCTACACCTTCTACACTGTGCTTTGCAAATTGACCGGGAAAAGTTGATCGAATTGTTCTGATTTTTGCACAGTGTGCTCGGAATAGTAATCTAACAAAGCCTTAAAAGTATCAGCAGTTAATTCGAACTAAAACTGAGTAATTTGCTAATTCCGCTTGAAAACTCTCGAGTAAAACATGACGTCATCGTGATTCCGCTCCAGGATACATCTTGATTCCGCTCCAGGATACATCGTGATTCCGCTCCAGGATACTTCGTGATTCCGCTCCAAAGTTACTTCGTGATTTCGCTCCAAAGTTACTTTGTGATTCCGCTTCAGGTTACCTTGTTGATTCCGCTCCAAACGGTGATCCCACTTAAATTGTTGATTTCGCTTGAACCAAGGCTGTTTTGTGAAATTTTTCAAATCTGAAAAATGGACGAAGATTTTTACAATGCATTCGCAACACCGGTTACCCCGATCACTATTGCACAGAACACGATGCTAGAAAACGAAACGGGAACAATGCAAAAACCGCCCAAGCTCATGAACATTGAAGAATATAAGGGTTGGGAATGTCGTTTCAAAAACTGGGTACAAGCTAATTACCTAGACGCCTGGGAGTGTGTTGAGACGAAGTATGTGAGACCGTTAAATGACGATGAAGAGGAAGTTGCAATCAAGGATATGAGTGCGGATGACAAGAAGAAATACAAAAATGAGAAGATGATGTTAAGTCTGCTACAACAAGCTGTGAAAGAGGATGTTATGGTCTTATTGCAGCATAACGGGAGTTCTTATTCTATCTGGAAAGCTCTTAGATCAAAGTTTATTGGTAGTCAGGAAATGATTAAAAACAAGAAATCACTCTTGAAGAAGGAATTTGATTTATTTCGTGGATTGAAGAATGAGAGTACAAAGCAGATTATAGAGAGATACTGTAATTTGTTAGTAAACATGAGGAGAGTTAGTATCAACAAAGACAATGAAGAACTGATAGAGAAGCTTGCAGATGCATTACCTCATGAGACTTGGGGCACATACTTGATGATGCTTAGAAACAAGAAAGGATTCAACACGCTCACATTGAGTAAATTCATTGAGAAGCTGGAAGCTCAAGAGATGGAACAAAGAAAGATAGTCAGAATGAAGGATTTTGATGGTGGTTGTACTACAAAGCAGGGGTGAATGAGAAATCCACAAATTTATCTCCAAAAGTGGAAACTGCTTACAATGCCAAGAATTCTTCTGGAAACTCATCAAAAGGATCAAGCAGCAATACAAGTTTCTCATCATTTCCATCATTTGATCCGAACATTTCAGCAACAAAGAATGGGAGAAAACTTCAATGCAACATTGTTTTAAATCTTGAGAATGATCAAGACTACTCCGAGGAAATTGCTAAAAATCACATGTCTTTGTTAGGAATGGTTTTGGAATCTTACAGCAGTTTTGTTGATGGAAAGATCGGGAATCCTATGCTTACTAAAGAGGATTACGATCAGATCGATGCTGAGGAAATGGAGCTTATGAATATAAAATGGTGTTTGGCCAGTGTTCTAAGGAGAGCTGAGAAATTTAAGCAGATTACAGGAAGAAATGACTTACGTGAGGCTAACATTTCTACTTTAGGTTTTGATAAATCTAAAGTCACTTGTTTTCGTTGCAGGGGAAAAGGACACTTCAAGAGGGAGTGCACCAATCGCGAAGCAAGTGGAGCTCAAAATCCTTTCAACAACAACAATGATTACTATCGAAAGGCCATCTACCATCAAGTTGCTCAACAACCACCTCAACAACAACAAAATCAGGCACAAACTGCACATGGCAGAAATGTGATTGAAGATTCGTCAAAGAGAGCTTGTATGGTGAATCAAGATGAGAAGAATCCATCATCAGGTTTTAATTGGGATAAGTATATTCCATCTGATGCTAAAGCATGTGTGATTGATCAAGAAGATGAGAAATTACCTGAAGGTTTTAGCTGGGAGAATTTCACTTGGGATGATTATATTCCTGATCAAGCCACAACCCATACAGCACACACAGCTTTGTTGCAAGAATTGAAGAAGACAGTGATGATGATGGAACTGAGTATTATGCACGAAGAATGGCAGAACATCTTAAGATGATGGCTGAAAGCGATAGTGAAGATGAAAAATCCAAGAAGAAAAAGAAAAAGGTAAAGACACCGGTGAGTAGTGATGATGAAGCAGTACCGGTGGTCCGACAAAAGGTGAAAGAAGTTCCAAAGTTCGAGACTAATGAAGAAGCCATTGCAAAGAAGAGTCCAGTGATTTGTGAAAATTGTGAAGTTGTAAAGAAACAAAACAGTTCTTTGATTTACAATATGAACAGATTAAAGGAATCTTATGATGTGCTCAACAAAGCAATGAACATGTATAATGATACAAGTGAAGAGCAAGCAACTGCAATGAAGACACTTCAGGGAGCGTTCATGATCAAGCAGAAAATTGTGAACAACTATATCGAGAAGTGTGCTGCTCTTGAACAGAAACTTGAGCTACAGAGAATTGAAACTGAATGAGTAAACCGTTTATTGAAAAGTTACTCATGTACCTCTTATGTCATTGACAGGATATATCCCACTGTTGAAGGTATGAAGGCATGGGAAGAAGATGAAGTAACTGAAGAAAAAGATGTTGGAAAAGATGCTGAAGGAAAGGCTCCTGAGAAGAAAGTTGAAAAGAAGAAGAGTGACACGAAGAAAAAGACTGACAAGAAGAATTCTGGTAAGAAACAAGGTGTCAGTTACAACAAGTGTCCACCCCTGCTGGAAAATGGATATTTGGCTAGAAATCCAAATGATGAAAGAGTCAAAAAGGCAACAAATTTACAGTGGGAGTCAGAGTCCTCAGTCAATCTACCAGAAAGTATAGATGTCTTGTTTACATCGTCCGACACTGATCAACAATCTCAATTAATGAAGAAAGTCGTGGATCATGTGTTAGATAACGATGAAATTGAGGAGTCAAAGTCGGAGTTAAAGTCGGAGTCGATGTCAGAGTCAAAGTTTGAGTCCAGCATTCCGAGTCAAACGGAAAAACAGGGAAAAAGAGTTTACAGTAATGAATTCCTAATATCAAAATATAATTTGAATGACGAAACGTTTAAAGTAGCTTATACTTTGAATGGTTCAGACAAATTATATTTTGATGAGGAATTTCCAATAAGAGGTGTCAAAACCGAACTGATCAAAAAGGTTTTCAAACTTACAGAAATTAATATTTCTGAAATAAAAGATTTAAATCTTAATGGTAAACCTAAACCTTACACCTGAAGAGTTCAACAAAGGTTGAACAAGAAAAAAGGTTATAGTTATGGTTCAGATTTTTAAAAGAAACCAAAACATAACTGTAATTTCAAAAAGAAAGGTCTAGGATTTATTCCAACAGAAAAACAGAAAAATGAAAAATATATTCGTGATTTTAAATCCAAGATGACATTTGTTTCAGGAACATCATCTGAAGAAGAAGAAAAGAAAGCATTCTGGAGGCAGTCAAACAATGAGTTCCTTGCAAAGAAGCAAGATGAAATGAAGAAGATGACTGAGCAGAAGAAAGATACGAGAACCTGTTTCCAATTCAACACTGTTGGACATATTGCCAGAGATTGTTCTAAGGCTATAGCACCAAAACAGGGAGTATCTCGTAAACTGAAGAACAAAGTTATTGAGTTTGAACCACCACTTGATAGAACCAACAAGTTTAAAAATTCAAAGTTTGAATTTGGTGAATGTTCAAACAGTTTTTACAAGAAGAGAGCTAAATCTGACAACCAGAAATGGGTTGTTAAGAAGAGTGTTGATAGCACTAGCAATGATTCTGATAGGTCAAAATCAGAGGAGCTATCTTCTGGCGATGAAACTGACTCCATAAAGTCAGTTGAGCCACATGTTGTTTTAAAATGTGAAGCTATGTTGAAAGCTGAGAAGTCAGTGCCGATGGTGGATGATGAGAATTTTCCATCACTTCGGGCTGAAAATTATAAAACGAAAATTGGTAAGGTTGAAATTTCTAACCAATTTTATAATGATAATCAGGTTTTTGATGTGGAGAAGGCCTTTAACCCCAAGTTAAAACATATCTTTGGTAAGATGATTGACCGAAAAGTCAAAGGGGTTAAAGAGTTTTACGAGAAGAAGAGAGGAGGTAAGAAACCGAGTGATGGTGACTCGGTGACACCCAAGGCTGGTCAGGCTTGGGTGGATATTTTCTTTGAATGAAAAACCTGACTTGCCGGAGCTCCCAAGTTGGTAATCGCGGAGCATGAATCAGCATCATTCTAAATTTTTGAAAAAAAAATTGAATTTGAAAAGTGTGAATTGCCGGAACTCCCAGGATGGTAAGTGTGGAGTAGGAATCAGCACCTTGAGAATTCAACCATCAGATGGTAATAGGTTGAAAGTGTTTGATAGTTGATTTTACAAGTGGTTCAATCATCAATTCTACAAGTGGTTAATCAAGGTCATTAAGTTGAACTTGATTTAACTATCATTCAAAAGATTGGTAAACAGTGTGATGAAATGATCCCAAACCTACAAGTGGTTGATAAACGAACTTATTTTCCGGAAAAACCATTTTGATTAAAACAAATTTAAGTGTTTTGAAATCTTAATGGGAAAATAGTTTGTTGTGAGGGGGAGTTCTGATTGTTTATGCCAAGTGGATGGAGAATTGAGGCGATTCATATCAGTTGTATTGTTCTGTATAGTTTGTTTTCAATTTCTTTAAATGTTTTCGAATTTTAGGGGGAGTAAGAAATTTTCAGAAAATCCAAAAACATTAAAAAATTCGAAAAAGCCAAAAACATGATAAAATTCAAAAATGAGTTTTTGTTGCATAAAAGAGGAAATGATAGTACATCAGTGGACTCTCACAACACGCTAAAGAAATGTAAAGTTAAAAAAATGATAAACAATCTTACTGTGGATGTGTCAGTAGATTTTTACACATTTAGTAAATTGTGTCGAGATATAAACCTAAAAATTCAAACTTGCTTATCCTGTGGGTAACAACTTCTTGGATATATAGGTAACCCCTGAAATCTTGTTTGAAAGGTCCCTTATTCTGAGATACTAGGTCTTTATGCTCAGTGATATCTGGGGTATTATACCGGGACTTCTGCTGTATGGAAATACTGACTTAGTCCCCGTATAATACTTTCTGCAAAATGCTTGAAATACAGCAAAAGCCCTCAGCAAAAATGATTAAACAATAAAATTGATAATCATTGCTGTTGAAGAAAAGATCCTCTAAAGGGGACACACCAAAAGTCGAAGCCGTCATCTCTTTGCGTGTACGGAAGTATCGACCAGAGCTCTCACGGCCCTCGCAATTTAACCCTTTTACAGATATCATCTGTGGTATACTCACCTGTAAGACTGAATATTGGGATCTGGATACGGGAATATATTCAAGTGGTGGGACACACGAATAAGCTTAAGTGATTAAGACACTAATAGCGTATCTCGAAACAGTTGAAGTTTGTGTGAAAATTTAAGAGGACAAACATACTGACAATCTAGGTGAATTGTTTAGAGCTTAAAATGAAATCAAGCCTAACGGTGTTAGTGATATGTCTCAAAACTGATACGATACTCTTGCACAAACTCACAAGAATATTGTCTGTAAATATTTCTTTACTGCATTTTATTCCTTTATTTTTCAAAATTCGAAAAAGATTTTTGGTGTGTTTTAGCATAAATTTTGAAAAATTCAAAAAGATTTTCGACAACTGATATTGAAGAGCTGATTTTTAAAATCCCAAGTGCTAAACATGACGACAATTGGTTTGGGAGAGAATGTTTAAAAGTTTAAATTTTACAAGTGGTCATCAGATGTTGTTAAAAAAAAAGAATACTCTTGAAAGTGGTTCATCAGAGACTTGATGTTAGACCATTTTTGGTATTTCAAGTGGTGTCTGAGTGAATTAAAATTTTATTTCATAAAACTTATGTTTGAGGTAGAGATTATGCACATAACCTGAGCTGGAGAAGAGTCAGGTCATGATCTTGGAACAGATGCTGAACCTGTGAAAGTCAGACTGCGATCCCAGCTGATTGAGAGGGGAGTCTGAGTTGCAAAGAGTCAGGTTCTGATCCTGAGATTGATTCTACTGATGAAGATTGAAGAGATAAACATCCGAGGAAAGATGTTTGTTGGTGATGAAAGAGAAAGAGAAGATAGAGATTGAGGATGCTTACAGCGTCAAATACTTCTAAGAGAAGTCCAGAAGACTGATAAAGCCTGAATATGCGAAGACTCGACACTAAAGACTCCGTCAACATCCGAGGGGGAGTTTGTTGGTGCATCCGTCTGTCGTCTACGTCTTGTATCGAGTCTTGTTTAGAATAGCTTAGATTAAGACACGAGAATCGGGAAAACATATGTTGGAGCTAATTCCGCTCGAAATGACATTCTGTCATTTCAACCGAAATCACTAGATTCGGATTCCGCTCGTATGTTTATCAGTTGATTCCGCCCGAAACGTATAATGTTGATTCCTCTTGAAATGCACGAGCATGTTCGAGCGGAACCCCTTGGACTATAAAAGGGTCAGTTGTAGCGGAATCAGTAACGAATGTCTTCTGGATTGCCACAAAGTGCTGCCGAAGTGTTGAGTCAATTGTAAACGTCATTCAATCAATATAATCAACAGTTTAAAGTGAATATTCGGTGAATTGGACTTGATTTGTCTGTTTCCGCCGTTCAAATCAGGAATAGTTCTTCTGATAGACTCATTTGGGTCCGAATTCGATCCTACAAAGGATAAAGAAATCTGCAGCTTAAAAGAAGAACAAAGCATAACCAAGAATCAACTCCAAACAATGGTAGAAAAATACCATGTTTGCAAAAAGGAGTTGGAATCCACCCAAATCACTTGTGAAAAATGGGTGGAATCATGCAAAGGTTATGAGGTCATGCTTGAATAACAGATCAAAGCAATGTGAAATTTGGTATTGGTTTTAGAAAACATGATGAAATTGAAAACAATGCTTTAAAAGACTCTGTTCAATCCACTGTTGAAGTTATTCCCACAAACAAGGATGGCCAAGAGGTTAAAATAACTGACAAACTCGGTAACAAAATAACTCTGGAAAGATCTATGGGGTCCTCAATTTTTGAGGAAATTGAGAAATACCAATTTAAACCCACATGGTCTGATGAGTGTGACGTCCTTGAAAACTTCAAACCAATGGATTTCACAACCACTGATGGTGTAAAAGCTCCCGAGGCAAAAGTCATTCCACTCAAAGATATCCCAACAGTGGTTCAAAACTCTGTTGCTAAGGAATCTGAAAAGAGGAAGAAAAGGGAAAAAATCAAAAACCTGTTTTGTGATTTCTGTGAAAAGAAAAACCATCTAACAAAAGATTGTTTTCATCTAAAAGCATATGATCTCAACAAAACAAGTGTAATTAAATCTGCTGAGAGCTGCACCATCTGTGGTAAAACAAACCACAAAACTAAAGAATGTGTGTATCTCAAAAACTTTGATGTAAAAAAGAATGAGTACACTGCAAAAACATCCTTAAGTTCATCAACATCATCTGTCAAATTCACCAAAAATCAACCATTGTTTATGCCAGTCCAAACAGCTGTTACAAAACAGCTAAACCAAACATCTGTCAAAAGAGATGTTCAGGTGACTGATGCACCCCCTGCAAATCAATACAGAAGAGGTAAGGGCCAACCATCATACCAAAGGATCCTTTCGGTTATCAGCAGGTGATTGGTCAAGACCCCCAACAGTGGTTAGAGACAAACATTCCCAAAAATGTTCAAACCCCTGAGCTAACCACTGTCCATCTACCTGAACTCATAACAGGTATCCTTTCGGTTATCAGCAGGTGATTGGTCAAGACCCCCAACAGTGGTTAGAGACAAACATTCCCAATAATGTTCAAACCCCTGAGCTAACCACTGTCCATCCACCTGATCTCATCCCAGACACTGTTGAGACCCCATCCAAAGCCTTATTGGCTTTGGAGACCCTAATGAACTAATCCTTTTACTTCATGTGCAGGGAGCTTCTGCATGCTTAGATAGCCTTTGGTATGTAGATAGTGGAGGCTCCAGGAACATGACAGGATGTAAAGCCCTACTCAAAGATTCCAAAATCCATGGAGGAGGTGATATATCCTTTGGTAATAATAGTAAAGGGAAAGTTTTGGGGTCTGGTACAGTACAGTCTGGTAATGTAAAATTTGAAAATGTCAATCTGATAGACAATCTAAAATTCAACCTCCTGAGTGTCTCACAAATGAGTGATAAGGGCTATGGCTCATTCTTCACAAAGGATTGTTATTGGATTGTTGGACCAGAAATGGTTGAAAATATTGAAGCAATAATAAAAACTGGAAAAACCAAACTTGTTGCTCAAAGAAGTGGCAATGTTATGTAGTTGATATGTCAAAAGAGAGCCCCAGAACTGATGCCTGTCTGTTCTCAGCTGCCTCAAACAAAGAGACAGAATTATGGAACAGGAGATTGGGGCACACAAATCTCAAGACAATCACTGCTATTTCAAAACAGGGGTTAGTAAGAGGTTTACCTCAAAAACTGTTCACCTGTCCTGAGCATTGTGTTTCTTGCCTAAAAGGAAAACAACATAAAAGCTCATACAAATCAATTGATGAGTCCAAAACAACCAAATGTTTGCAAATGCTTCATATGGATTTGTTTGGTCCAGTTAAAGTCATGAGTCTTAAGAACAAGAGATATTGTTTGGTTATTGTTGATGACTTTTCTAGGTTTACATGGACTTACTTTTTACACTCAAAAGATGAGACTGCAGGCATTCTGCAAGACTTTGTGAGACAGGTTGAAAAGCAGTTTGACTTGCCAGTAAAAATCTTCAGAAGTGATAATGGCACATAGTTCAGAAACAAGGAGTTAGATGATTTATGTGTGTCAAAAGGAATTGTGAGGCAATACAGCATTCCAAGAACACCAGAACAAAATAGGGTTGTTGAAAGAAAGAACAGGACTTTGATTGAGGCTGCAAGAACCATGCTTGCTGATTCAGGTTTGCCATTAACTTTTTGGGCAGAGGCAGTAAACACTGCTTGCTATGTCCAAAACAGAGTTTTAATCAACCCCAGGCATCAAAAGAATGCCTATGAACTGTTGCATAAAATAAAGCCATTGATTTCATATTTCAATGTTTTTGGCTGCCCATGCTTCATTTTAAACTTAAAAGATTCTATCTCAAAGTTTGCAGCCAAAATTGATTGTGGTTATCATCTGGGATACTCAACCACTGCTAAGGCCTACAAAGTGTTTAAAACAAGGACCAAGACAGTGGAAGAGACTTTGAATGTCAAGTTCAATGAACTTTGATCAATGAAAATCCCAGCAAATCCTGCAGATTTATTTGATCTTGATAAATTCACATTTGAAAGTGTTGTTGTCAAGTCTAACAATGCAGGTCCATCAGAAACTTCATCATCAGACTATGGATATGAAATCATCATTCCACAACAAAAGTCTGTATCAAGTGGAAGAGCAGCAGATGTTCAAAACAGCTGTCAAAGTTCAACCACTGCTACCTCAACAGTTGTTGACCAAAGTAGCCCATTAACCCCTGCTTCTACATCATCAAACACTGTTGATAAAAGTCCTCATACAGTGGATCAAAGTCAGCATGTGTCCACACCATTACCTCCTATTCTACCACCTTTTAAAGCCATTGTTAGACCATCAAAGTCACCAGCAGTGGTTAGCTCAGATGATTCACATCTGTAGCCTTCCCCACTTAATGCCATTGTTCCATACCAAGGAGATCTTATCTTCTTGAAATCCCATCCACCTGACCAAATCATTGGCAACATCAATGAAGGGGTGCTCACAAGAAGTCAATCCCAAAACATTTGTCTTTTTGCTGGTTTCATATCTCTCCATCAGCCAGTCAAGTACCAAGAGGCACTAAAAGACAACAGCTGGGTAGAAGCCATGCAAGAGGAGCTCCAACAGTTTAGAAGACAACAAGTTTGGGAGCTTGTACCATTGCAAGAGGGTGTAAGTCCTATTGGCACAAAATGGGTCTTTAAAAATAAAACTGATGAAAGGGGTATTGTTGTCAAGAATAAAGCCAGGCTTGTGGTTCAAGGGTTCAGACAGGAAGAGGGCATTGACTATGATGAAACATTTGCCCCTGTAGCAAGACTTGAAGCTCTCAGATTATTCCTGGCCTTTGCTATCAACCACAACATCAAGGTGTATCAAATGGATATCAAATGTGTATTCCTCTATGGTAAGATTCAAGAAGAGGTATATGTTTGTCAACCTCCAGGCTTTGAGGATCCATTTAATCCAAATCATGTTTACAAGCTAAATAAAGCTTTGTATGGCTTGAAACAAGCACCAAGGGCCTGGTATAAAACTCTTTCCACCTTTTTACTTTCCATTGGTTTCACAAGAGGTAAAATAGATAAAACATTGTTTCTAAAATGGAGAGGAAAGGATTTGATGATTGTCCAGATTTATATGGATGGCATCATTTTTGGAAGCACATGTAACAAAATGTGTGAAGAGTTTAGAAAACTCATGACAGCTGAGTTTGAAATGAGTGTAATGGGTGAACTCCAGTGCTTTCTTGGTCTCCAAGTAAGGCAACTGCAAAATGGCACTTTTATCCATCAAGGCAAATATGCCAAAGAACTTTTAAAGAAATTTGAAATGGATGATTGTAAGCCATGCAGTACACCCATTGCAACCAATAAAATAGTCATGTCAGATGAGAAGGATGATTTGGTTGATCAAACTTTATATAGAAGCATGATTGGGTCTTTATTGTACCTAACTGCATCTAGGCCAGACATCATGTTTGCAACATGTGTTTGTGCAAGATCCCAATCAGCCCCTAGAAAGTCAAACCTTATTGCTGTAAAAAGGATATTCAGATACCTAAAAGGTGCTCCCACACTTGGCATCTGGTATCCAGCTGATGGTAAAATTGAGCTTTCAGGTTTCTCAGATAGTGACTTTGCTGGATGTGACAAGACAAGGAAGCCCACTTCAGGAGGGTGCCAATTCCTAGGCAGTTGTTTAGTGTCTTGGCAAAGCAAAAAAGCAAGCAGTTGTTTCCACATACACTGCTGAGGCAGAGTATATAGCTGCTGCAAGCTGTACAGCCCAACTGCTTTGGCTTCAAAATCAGTTGCTGGATTTTGGTATCACTGCCCTAAAGACTCCTCTCATGTTGGACAGTCAGGCAGCGGAAAATATCATCAAAAATCCAGTTTCCCATTCAACCACCAAACACATTGATATCAGACATCACTTTGTGAGGGATTGCTATGAAAAATGTTTGATTTCTCTGCCCCATGTTCCAACTAAAGATCAGCTGGCAGATGTGCTAACCAAAGCATTAGACACATCCACCTTTGAAAGCTTGATCTCTAGGATTGGCATGCTAAACATGGAATAACAGGCAAAATCCTGTTCTTCTATGAATAGAAGCATTTAAATGTTTTCAGAAAATAAAAAATCCATCCTTAAAAATAGCTAAAAATGAATTTTTCATTAAATCCTTAAAAGTCTGCCATAACCACTGTTTTGTTCAAACATCAATTTTGTTTAAAAATTTGTCCACTGCTGAAAGTCAACACCTGTTCTCTCATTTCCTTGATAAGCACTGCTGTCTAAAATCAGTGTTTTTATCTACTGATATGCTATCCACTGATAGTAAAAATCACCCACTGCTTTCATTGTTACCATTACAACCACTGATCTTGTTCCATCAGTGGTTTTCATAAAAACACTTGTCCTTCATTTCATTAGGGGTTGGCACGTGGACAGTACATAGCGGTCAGATCTTTTGTAACCGCTGCCACGTCAGCATTCACTTTTTCACTATAAAACCCTAAGCAAAACTCCCAAACAAGGTTTTACTGTCGAATTGAATTCACAAAAATTCCTTTCTCAAAGCGTTTTCCATCTCTTTCTCTCAAATCCATTCATCGATTTCCTTCATCAAAATGACAAAATCAGAGTCATCTGCGAAATCCACTTCAAAATCATCTTCTAAAAAGGCCACTCAAATGGCTACCACACCAATCGAAATTCGATACAAGGCTCCACACAACTATCTGGGTCTCCTTACAAAACCCGGTACCATCGATACCTACGATTCCATCATTGACATTATGTCGTCTTCAAAGTACAAAACTTTGTTGACAGCAGTTGCTCCGATTTTTCTAAAAACCCAGAGAGAATTTTTGAAAAATGCTACTCTTGAAACGCAAGGTGAAGACATCATAGCCATAAATTCCTCTCTGATGGGTAAAACAGTCAAAATCACACCACAGTCCATTTCAGAGGTATTCGAACTAGATGATCAACAAGGTAAAACCATTTTCCCTAAAAACGAATATCAAACTGATTGAAAGAGGGTATGTAGAACAAATGAAGAGGGATACCTTACAAAAAGGTAATTTCCCTCCTGCAACAAGGTTTTTATTCCATGCCCTGTTAATGTGTGTTTCAAACAAAACAACTGCTTTTAATGAGATCCCATTAAAGATTCAATACCTGGGATATGCCATTTTACAAAATGAAAATTTTAGCTATTCCCAGGAAATCTTTGATGACTTGGTCAAAAATGTTTCTGCAAAATCATTCTTTTTATTTCCAAGGTTCTTAAGTTATTACTTTCAAAAGAAATTTGGAAAGGATGATGCACATGTGCTCACCCAAGGTGATTCTTTTAAAATAAACAGCTTAACTGCTGAAACATTTACAAGACTTTCAACCCCTTGCAAAACACAAGCTGAGGTGCCTGAGCAGAATTTAGCAGCTACCACTGCTCCTCAGGTATCTGCTGCTGAGCCTACTGCTCTAGGTGATCACAACAGCAAAACAACTGTTGTGAAACCCACACCTAAAATAACCAAAAATCCAAGACAAAAGAAAACTCAAAAACCCCCCAAACCTACAAAAAGGGCAACTCTGGAAGATGAGATCCTAGAGCAACTGCCAGTGACAACACAAAAGTCACAAGAAACCACTGCTGCTACTTCCTCACAACAGATGGAAGAAAGATCTCAACCCATGCCTGAAACTCCTCCTTCTTCTTCTCAAAAAGAACAGGTGGTACATATAGGGACACCACAATATGATGCTCTGGAATCACTTGCTTCCATCATCCACAACCCAATGCCCGGGGCCAATTCTCTTTCTACACCCAACCTCACCTCCACAATTCCCCAACAAACAAAATTATTGTTGGATGCTCTTGAGTTGAACCAGACACAAACCAGTCCTTCTCAATCACCTGTCAATAAGAACATACCTCAACATGTGACTGAGTCTGATGTATCAGTCATTGCTAACCCACCAACAACACCTGATGAGGTTACACCCCTTTTGTTACAAGTAACTCTTGGTGGTAGTCCAAGTGAAGCAGCCACTACAAGTGCTGAACCCACTGGTTTGCATTTGGACAGTGGTTACATCAATAAGACTTCCTTGGAGGCAATTTCTTCCATGGGAACACCTGTGTATCCAGTTTTCACTGGTTCACAAAAAAGTGTTTCTCTTTTTGAAGGAAGAAGTCCCCAGTTCCAAGACAAAGGGGCATCAGTGGATGATTTCTGGAGTGCACTCCCTGAATCAACCACTGTTACAACCACTGAATGTAGGAAATCAAATGATCCCATTAAATTGGGTGATGGTTTAATGTACCGTGAATTGACGGATAGAATTGATAAACTGGATACTTCTGTTGCAGAAATCAAAGACATGCTGCAACAGTTGTTGAAAGTTCAAAAGGTACCCACTGCTGCACCAACTCCAACAGTTGCTCCATCATCTGCTCCTTCAACAGATGAGCTGTGGAGTTTGTTTCAACCATTGCTCCAAAAACAAAGAGAATTAGCTGATCAACAGCATGAGATTTAAATCCAAAAGTTTAGAAATCTCATGGAGTCAAGGTTTGAAGATACCCAAGCTGATTTCAAGGCTATAAAGGCTCACATACTGAACACCACTGGCACTGCTCCTCCCACTGTTATCTTTGTGGATAACCCACCACCAGATAATGCCAAAAAGGGGGAGAAGTTGAAGCAGATGAAAAAGAGGGGACATGAAGATGGTGTGTATATTGAACCAGAAAAAGAGAGCATGACTAAAGACATTCCCTTGCCAGATGGAACCAAGAAGATTGATGTAACCATAAATGCACTTGCTGAAGCAAAGGCAAGTGTAAAAAGGGATAGAGAGGCTAAGTATAAATCCAGGTGGGAACAGGAGAAAAGAGCATTTATGGAGCTGAATGAGCAGGGTATTTCTGAGCAAAAGGATGATAAAAATCCTGAGCCAAAAAGAAAAAATCCCACTAGAAAAGTGAGGGAACCCAAACACACACCATCCAGACCCACAAACCAAACTCCTAAACCTACTAAAGTCACCACATATCAATCTTCCACCCAAACAGCTGTTGCAACACCTGCTGTATCAACAATTGTTGGTACTTCAGTGGTTTCAGCAGTTGTTAAACCAAAAACCACCACTTCAACCACAACAACTGCTCCCACTACAACCACTGCCCCACCAAAGCAACCATCACCACCAAAACAACCATCACCACCATCACCTCCTGTCAAAAAAGCAGAAGACTGCTGATGACACATAATCAGTTGTAATGGCAACAGTGGTTGAAACACCAGTTGTTTCAACAACTGTTAGTTAGCAACCTCCCACTTCAATCACTTCCACTACAATAACCACCATTGATCCATCCAAAACATCATCAGCCTCTCCTCAACCAAAAAGGAGAAGGTCAATTTTGAAAGATGATGATACTTCACCACCACCAACATCTTCACAACCTTTGTCACTTGTTACAATACCAAACCCCGTTCCTCTCTCATCAGCTCAGGTTCAAAAGCCAATCACTGATATTACTCCTACAGGTGTCCAATATCCTCTAGAGCTTGCAGCAGTCAGAGAAGAGATCAAATCCTTCTACTTTGAGGATGACCCTGCTAAAAGGAGTTTGCCATCAGTTGGAGGATATCCCAGGCCTAACAATATTAAAGAATATTTGAAAATCAAGGCTCTGCAAGCAGGGGATATCTCTAAAAGAAGTTAACAAGGGAAATCTGACAAAGAAATTCAAAGGCATTATCAAATCCTGCTCACACAAGTCAGATCCTTGGAACAATTTGCAAAGAATGTTTGTCAGCAAATATCAGAAAGAGTAGATGAATCCCTGAGAAAAGACTACATTGATAACATTATGTCTTACAAGAAATACAAGGGAGAAAAATACATGTATAAAGAATGGACCATTCCTGAGCTTGAAAGTGAAGCAGCCAGGATTCAAGAAATGATTAAAAACAAGGTCAAACACATTCCTCCTGATTGGGAAAAGTATAAGAAGAATGTACCTGATAAGGCATTGGAGCTGAGGAGAATGAAAGAGGAATTGATCACTGCTGAATTTGGGTCAAAGAATTCAAGTGATGAGGTGGAAAGAAGACAAAGTCAGGGTCACTTACAAAAAGTTAGAGGAACTTAGGAAGAAAAATCCAAAGATTCTACAAAAACCTGACTATCCTGAAGCAGAGGTTTCAACAAGACCACCAAAGCTGCAAATCAGGAAAGCCACTGCTCCACCTGGTGCCATTCTTTATCAAAGAAGAAGGCAAAAACTGATGGATGCAGAGACAGCAGAAGATATAGTTGTTGGTAATGAAGTGATAAAGATGGTGATGAAACAAATGATGGCTGATATTCCTGAACTTGCTCAAGCTCAAAGCACTACTCAGTCAGTCATCACCAGGCCAACATCTCCAAACTCCTCATCTAATAAAAATCTCCCAAGAAACCCACCAGACTCAAAAGTACTAAAGTGGAAAACTGATAAACAGACCCATGTACTGACTGTGATCAAGTCTAGTGGAGAAGTGAAAAAGATTTCAAGGGAACAAGCACTTAGCCTAAGTGTTGAAGATCTGCAGGATCTACTTGATCTACCACTGTGCAGGGATGAAGATGACACAGATGCCTTAGACTTTGAGTTACAACTCAAAGGGCAAATAAGGGAACTGTTGATGAGGCAATAAAGCTCCACGATAACGAAGGGTTTTAGCATTATCTGTTCCATGGGGAGATTGTTGGGATTAAACCCTATCAGAGGAACATATAATTAAAGCCAAAATTGGATCAGAGCAGTGGATCCAAAATAAGCAGAAGGTATGTATACAAGTCTCTCCCCTTGAAAGTGGTTTCAACATCTGATGACCTCCAATCTAATGCTTACAACTGCTGACGTACAACTGCTGATCAAGTCAAAGACTAATGAAGACTAAAGCTCTGTTGATCAATCTACTGCTATGGGTCAAGCACTGCTGAAGTTATCAAGCACTGCTGGAGTCACAATAGTGGAAGGATAAAGCAGTAGTTTAGTTTGTTTTATGTAATGTATTGTAATAAGTAGTTAGCACAAGTAATGTTTGTATTAGATCAGTTGTTAGAGTTTGTTAGGAGGTTAGATGTCACTTTCATGGTGACGTCAGCAAAGATGCCACAGTGGTTTGGGCGTGCCTATAAATAGAACAGTACCCTGTACTGTTCTATTAGCTCTTTACCACTTGTCTTCCTGTACGAACAATCACTGTGAGCTCAGGCTGAGGGGGAGTTTGTTACATGCATGCATTGTAATCGTTATTGAAATAAATTCAAGCATTCGGTTCCTTGTTGAAAATGTGTGTTGAAGGCAATTCCCCTGTTTGATTGTGTGCAAAGTTTGTTTCCATTTATATTCCGCTGCATTACTTGTTCATCTTTCATTTTAATTCAAACATAAAACACAATCAATCCAAACTCAGATCCTAACAAAGCAAGGGGCTCAGAAGACACCAACAAACAATGAAACAACAAAATTGCAAACAATTAATTAAAACATGATACATTGAAGCTCCTCCAATTGTCATATGTTAATGAACAAACCTTTGCACGATTTTTGATCCATAAGAAGCCCATCATTATGACCTTATGTCACACCCTGATATCATGGTGGGTCCAGACTTGAGATTTATGTGTTACAAATTGATATAGATATTCACAATAACAAAGCGGAAGTCTTGGGAGTATTAAGTAATTATTACAAAATACAATTGTCCGAAAGTTTACAATAATATACAGACCAAAGTGTATAAAGATCCACAGGCGGATCGAATAAAAAATGATTATATTAAAGACCACTAAGCTTCTTGCATGGAGTTGCAAATTCCACTAAGCAATTATCGGGCAGCTTCCAGCCTATTTACGTTCTTTGCAACCTGCGCTTAGTCTTTTGAAGATACGTCAGTTTTCACTGTTAATACAAATAACCGACACATTTTGAAAATATTTCAAAATTATTTAATATACCATTTGGTATATTAATTTTCATAAATAACTTGGGACAAACTATATCTCTTCTTATCAGTATTACATGCTTGTCAACACATATGGGGCCCGGAACTATCTCCGAGAACATAATTAACCGACACACCACTTTAATCTCCTTATTGGGTAAACCCATATTGGGTAAGAAAAATATTTTATCATAACATTAGCATCTGTCGGGTGTATGCCTACACCCCGTGCTTAGGTCGTGGTCATTTGCAATTAAATGAGCCGAGGATATCCAGGACACGGTCACATTAACCCCCAATGTTTAAGTTATCAAGCAATACGAATTAAACGGGTTATTTGGATTTTGGACACATTGGTCATTGATCCCATACCCGACCAAGCGGTAATAAGTCACCGTATCCCGAGCCCGTATAGTGAAAATAGGTTAAGAGTATTTACATGAGCTTAAATCTTTACAATCCAAAGATAATTATAAGCACTGCCGATTAAACAAAACAACTAGCAAGGTTGCAATTTACTTGAGGCCCTTAATCTGGAATGAATGGAATTATTATCCATTAGAATGTCAACGGGTCTTATTCAAGTCATATGACTTGGACCGGTTAACTTATATTAAAAACGGTACGGTTCGCTAGATTAAGCGGAGACCGGAAAGAATGTGGTTTGAACCCTCACAAGTTCTATGACTTGTATAATATGAGTCAAACAATAATATATTCTGATTAGAAGTGAACTTGAAGGAATTTGACCCAATTTGGTTAACTTATATAAACTAAGCTATATAAGTCAACCGTGTGCGCATAGGCGGTATCGGGTGATCGGATGAGTCAATGTCAAGTTCATTATTCCAAAACATGTTTATTATGTTACCACATCAGTATGTATTCTAAATTATATGTACATTATGGTTAAAAACCATTTTATGCTCAAAATGGCATTTTGGTCAATAAATAGGCATAATTCATGAACTTGCATAAAACCCGACAACTGATTATGATCAAATGGTATAACCTCAGAGGGTTAAACCGACCTATAAGAAGGAAATGACAGGTTGGACATGATCTAACATGTCATAATATGTTTTACCTACTGAGATAATGTCAAAAATTAGTGCTTAAATGTTAGAAGTTCAGTTAACTTAATTTCCGAAAAACTGCATTTTGACTTTTATTTTAATATAACTTTGACCTGTTATTTGACCAACTTAACGTGATCTTCAGGAGGTGCCCTCATAGGGGATTATCACATACCTTATTATGATCACGTAGCCATGGTCATAACTGAAAGTCAAAGCAAAAGTCAATTTGCTTGATTTTGGCTAATAACTTAGCCTGGAAAAGAAAAGAGCAATGAAAGATCACTTACAAGTGTTCTCGGAGAAGTTTGAACTCAGTAGGAGGCCTCTAACCAGAAGCAAACTCCAGTTAGAGTGAATTAGGAAGAAAGAAGTGAATTATCAAGGAAAAGTGTTGAACTTGAGGTGCTATTTTGTCACGACCCCCGACCACACCCTGGACGAGAGCCGCGAACAGTCAAGTGGTACCGGTGGTTATTTTAAAAATATTGCAGCGGAAATGTACATCAAGACCGTGAGTTAGGAAAAATATCAGAGTTTTGAAAACACCGAATTTTATTTATTAAATAGATGGGGTAAAACCCATGTTTTACAAAGGTAGCTTTAATAAGGGATAAACCCGAATATATGAAACCATGTTTGCTTAATTTAATTCAATTGACAAAATGAGCCACTTCTTTAAGCCTTTCGGTGCCGTATCATCACTCTTATTCCAATCTACTGTAATTACCTGAAACGTGTTTTAAAAGGATTTGGTCAGCAGGAAATACTGTTGAGTTCATTCATTTTTGTACAAAACGTGTCACACCCTGACTTTTGCGGAAGCGTGATTATTGGTGTGACTTTCTTAATACCATAGCATTCAATCATAACAACGCTATATGATAAAAACCATAAGATGTTCATCCGTTAATTAAGTTTGAAAACAACATAACATAAATTGTCTGAAATGTCGACACCAAACTTTAAGTTACAACTATGACTTGTTTAAATGAGTTCACAAAGACTCAACAAAAGACATTAACTAAAACCAAGTTTAGAAACACGTATCCCGTCCAGGAATAGGATACAACTTCTAAACTCTATGACCACGGATGACATCCTTTATTCATGACGCAGCTTGACAACATGCACACACCTGCCAGATCCACTTAGTTCCCTGAAATACATGTAATTTGAAAACATCAACAAAAGTTGAGGGAGTTCATGTGTTTGTGTATGAATAAACCTTTAAAGTATGTCTGTATGTATGTATGTCCCTGGTATGTAGCAATAAGGAAAAACGGATCACCAATGGTTTGCAAGGCCAATGGTATGTGTGAAATGGTGCAGGAAAACTCAAACCTAGCGGAATTTTGCCACGGCATTAGTATGTGGACATAGTCACCACATGGGCCACCCTGGTCCTCATGGGTGTGGGCTCGCTACACCCAAATAGATCTATCACTCATGTCCCTCGGTCCTACGACGAGGATTAATGGCCTTATGTGTTATACCCACCTTTCACATGATCAAGCAGTAACCCTCCTTATCTAATCATACCATGTATGAAAGTTTGTAAACAATTGTAACATGTATATCACCCCCAAAGTTATAAAACTGAAAAACAGTTAGAAGAAAAGGGGGACATGAACTCACAGTATTGCGTCTTCAGAATCGTAACCCAAATCTCCTCAGCGAACACGACTCCCTACAATGTACTAATGTCTATTAGACGAACGGGCCGTGCCTTGGCTTAGAGTTTAACGTTTTTGAGTTACGTTTCTTATGTTCCCAGTATTATTCCAAGTTATAATTACGTGTTAAAATAAATTATTTTAACTTTAAATTATATTTAATTTTTGGAATAATTGTTAAACAATATTTTCGTAACTATACTTCTCAAGTATTTATTTCCGTATTTCCTTCCCAATGATGGGGGTATCTCATACATGTATTTCCGTATTCTTGTATTTGTAGTTCCGAAATAATATATTTTTAACTCTAACTTAGAAAATATATTTAAACTTATTTTGTTCAAAAATAATGTATTTCAAGAAAATAAATATTTTTCCCAAAAATCATATATCTTCTAATGTGTTTTAACTTCCCAAAAATAATATATTTTCTCCTTGTCGAAAATATGATACAACTTTGTAATATTTACAAAAATCATATTAATTTTTTTATTTCTTGTATCCAAAATAATATTTACCAAAAATATATTTATAATGGTATTTTCCGGAATATTTTGTAAGTTACGTTCTTGCGTTTGGTTTCACAATATTAAGTGTGTAACTTATTTATTTATTCCTTGTGATTTTTGGTATTATTTTGGAATTTGTAAATTCTTGCTATTTTGTTAAGTTATATTACTTTAAATCCTGAAATAACATAACTATTACACCAAGTATACAAATAATCACACACAATGTGTTATTAATGTAAATATATATTCTAAATACATATTTATCCATTTTTATTTATAAAAACCAACCTCCGATACTTGTATTTTGTAACAAAATCCATGGCAAAGTTTTTATTGAAAACCATGGTTAAAACTCACTTGTAAATACTTGTTTAGAAAATATTTTTCTAAGTGTTTATATTTTTAGAAAATTTTGCCATAGTTTCCCCTAAAAATGAAGGTGTCCATGCTATTAAAGCATATCATTTTCTTTTCAAATATCATCACAAACAATCAACAATCAATCTACACTTTCCAAGTGCTAAAACAAAACTATCTACATAATGATCATGAACTTGATTTTTCACAAGGATTAGGGTTTTAGGGGTCCGGGTTTCCACTTACGGAGTGTTGTGGGACATTTTTGCAGGTCCTTACATCCTCCCCACCTTAATTAAAATCTCGTCCTCGAGATTTACTGGAACAAGTAAGGATACTTTCGTCTTATTTTCAATACCCAAGTATATTCTTGTCCACGCTTTAAGTCCTACTTCACCCTGATCAGAACTAATCTTGCATGTTTTTGGAATTCTCATGATTGACTGATACGGTCTTGCATTTACTTCTATATTTTGAGGAGGTATAACTAAAGATTTCTAAGTATTTCAAGAAATGTATCATGTATACTTTCCATTTTAGCTGATAAGTTACTGGTCCACTTTGCTTAGTTACTTTAATGGTTTGACATTCCTCAGACTTAACTTTCCTTTCCAAATACAGAGAGACTTTTAGTGATATCCTTTCTCTGATTTAAATTTCAATGGTTTGCCGATCTCATGGCCTGATAGTTGCTTTTCTCATATGTATGTCTAACATACTGGATGATACTATCATCCATAAAGTGTTTTAAACAGTTAACACTAGTACTTGTAGACCGATTATTGGAGAATCTTATGAGTGATAAATGATAGTCCTATTTATCGCACATGCACTTAGCATGTCTTTCTATGTTTGCAGTGTTCCTTCATACTACTCAAAATAAGTCGGGTTAAAATTTCCCCAGAAATGAGAAGTAATGTGACTATCTTGATTTGATGCAATAGATAACGGGATTCTATGTAATGAGACTATTTCGTCCTCATATAACTTAACTAAGTGTCTTATACTAAAGGGTTTCCTTTGTTGGTAAGGATTGAGCAGACTTGGTTAATCGATCCACAATCTCCCTGATTGTGTCGTTACATTTTCTTATGTTGGGTAATTTGGTAACAATATCCATTTGTTATCAATCCCCTTTCCATACTGACGCTTCTAATAATTGAAGTCAACCTAAAGGTTTCTAACGTTCTGCTTTAACTTGCTAACAAATTAAATACTTAGAGGCATAACTTGCTATCTATCAATAATTCTTATAAAACTCTTGATACCTCATATCACTTACACGATGCAACAAATACTTAGTTTTATGAGCTCCTTCGAGAATTCCTTCTCATAGGTTTCCTTGATTAGTACCCAAATTCTTTTTTTATGGAATCTCCAAATTCCATTAATTCCTTTTTCTGATTCCTTCATTATTCCTTTGTAATCCTTCAGCATCATTTTTGGTTGCTGTGTTCTTGGGTACTATTTAATTGTTTCATTAAATCTATTCGTACTTTAATCTAAGAGCACGCACTTGTTTCGGCTTCTTATGAAACTTATGACTTAAAGCATCAACTACTCCCTTAGTCTTAACTTTGTGATATAACAAGCGATGTTGTTTCTAGTATCAGACGAATTCTGAGTTTTTCCTCACGATCAGGTGATAGCCCAAATAGATCCTCTGGGAAAACATTGGTCGGAATTTCTTTCAGTTCCATGCCTCTAGTGTTAACGAATTACGAGACCATATACGCTATGTCTTACTTCCATGCATAACTCGCAGCTTTCATCACAGAGATAAACTTTTTCGGCTGGTCTGTCTTGTCTCCTTGTGGTCACTTCTCCGGTTGGCTTGCAAATCTAAACCTAAGTCAGCAATCACCTCTGGAATCATCGTTTCCATGTTATTCCTTTTTATGAAGTAGACAAGATTTCCTTTCTGTCAATTCTTTTCATTCTTTCCATTTCATGGCATATGTCTTGATCCTGTGTTTCGAAGATCGGGTTTCACTATCTAAATGTCTAAATTTTGAAGCATACATTACTTCATTTTTCATAACATATATACTAATGGTTAGGACAACTTTAGTCCTTTAAGCTCACTTATTGTTGCAGCAATTCCTTTGTTACTGACAATCTTAGAGGGATTATAGGTGAAGAAAGTCTTTGTAAGTTCATATAGTCGTGGTTACTGTTATCTTCGCAAGAGTTCTTAAAGAAAGCAGAATTACTCTCATTAGCGTAGGTTTTGAGATGTTTTGTACCTAGCACAACTTTTCCTAATGCGTTAATAATCTAAGATAATGCAGAGGGAATTCTTATACTTTCGATGGCGTCCCAACTTTAAGGGTTCACATCGTTCATCTTGTCGCACGAGTTACGAGACGGGTGATCAAATGGAATAGTTTTCGATGTCGGAATTATAGATGTATACGAGAGATTCCTGATAAAAATTCTGGAATTATTATTGACACTCAGGCTCGTGATGTATTTTAGATTATCAATCCTTATGGTTTTTGGATTTCCTTATAGATATACGTATCTATATAATCATATATTTCACATATTGTAATATACAAACCTTGCATAAGGTTAATGTATTTAAAAGATTCATATTTCGAAAAACAAGCCAGATATCAGGTCATGATACTATTTAGGGAATTCTGTCACTAGTTTGACATATTATATACCCCATCTTATCCGGTTCTTGCCAGAGAGGTAACCCCATCTTACCTGGTTCTCGCCGGAGAGGTAATTTGTATTTCCCATAAATAGTATCTTCTCAATTCATGATTAAAAATGAATCTTTTATTAGAGCTTTTATCAAAGAACAAGGTAATTAGTATTCACATGATGGATCATATTCTAGAACCCAGTAGTACCAATAAACAAGAAATAACAGTGGCCAAGTGTTATCGCTTATTTACCATACTTGCAACGTTCTAGTCATCATCCTCACGGCATACTAACACCCATCACATTTTATCTACGCAAGTAATTAGCTTATCTCGAAGCTTATACTAAGGCATCTTTCTTAAGTTCAAGTCTAAATACTATCCTGGTTGCTACCAGTTAATAACAATTTCCTAACTTTTTTGTTTAAGCTTAGGTATTATTACAACACCTAATTGCTTAAACAAGTGGCTTAGCTCTGATACCACCTCTGTCACGACCCCCGACCACACCCTGGACGAGAGTCACGAACAGTCAAGTGGTACCGGTGGTTATTTTAAAAACATTGCAGCGGAAATGTTCATCAGTACCGTGAGTTAGGAAAAATATCAGAGTTTAGAAAACACTGGATTTTATTTATTAAATAGATGGGGTAAAACCCATGTTTTACAAAGGTAGCTTTAATAAGGGATAAACCCGAATATATGAAACCATGTTTGCTTAATTTAATTCAATTGATAAAATAAGCCACTTCTTTAAGCCTTTCGGTGCCGTATCATCACTCTTATTCCAATCTACTGTAATTACCTGAAACACGTTTTAAAAAGATTTGGTCAGCAGGAAATACTGGTGAGTTCATACATTTTGTACAAAACGACACATTGTTATAAATTACAGTATAAGAGCGATTACAATGGCCACTATCTCATAATTATCTGGCTCCGTGTCACACCCTGGTGACGATGGTCATACCAACATTGGGTCCTTTCACCCAATAGTGATGATTATCACTGTTAAAAGTGAGAAATAATAGTAATGTGCATAATACCCCATGTGACAACTCGAATTTCCAAGATTTCCTTCGCATATATTGCATGTTAATTGTTTAAGTTTGTTTCGCAACTGTGCACGTCTGTAGTATGTTAAACCTATTGTGATTGATATGTGATATATGTTTCATGTTATTATAGTATAATTAAAAATGAAACTTTTGGCTGGAATCACCCCAACCCAAATGCCCCACCCAAAAACACCCCATGTCCGAAAACACTCTAGTGTGTTTTCGTCCACTGTTAATTGCCGAAAACAACAAATGGGCTTTGGCCCAGTAGCAACCTATTTTAGTAACCTGTTCCCCACTTTTACGTAAAAAGATTAGTCGCCAAACCCTAAAGGTTCATGAATCACGACGGCAGTAGACATCCCCTCGAGAACATCATATATCCGATCGACCTGTTATTGCTGGTTAGTAAATTCCTTTGTTTAAGTTCTGTTGATAGCTTGTTTGTGAGATGTGCATGATGTTAGAACTATGATAAAAATCGTATCAAACTTCCGGTGGTGTGTAATCAAGATTATGATGATTCTGAGGTTTCATGAATCTGTGTTAATGGCCGATTAAGTTATGATTAGGGATCTAGAGCTCGGATGTTTTAGAATTCGATGAATGCTATAGGTAAATCTATAATCAGATCCGATGATCATTGTTTGGCTTTGTAAGTGGAGTAATTATTTACATGATATTAGATGGTAATGCTTTGATAAAATAGAATTCATATTATGAATAACTGTGACATATATTGTGAGAATAAAACTTGCAGTCCACTACCTTAATCGGTCCAATAAATCACATGGAAGCAACATCATATGTCGGCCATTGTTGGGTGTCTTGATAAGGTTAATAATGCTGACAACTATTGGATTTATTTGAACATTAATTTGATAAGGGTGGCATTACACAAAACGATGAACTTGTCTGCATGTGTTAATGATTGCAATCGGTTTATGGGGACTACAAATATTAGGGTTTGTGGATATTAGTTCCGATCCTGTTAGTTTTGTATGAATGTAATTCTTTTTGTGTTGCCATTAATCTGCATGAGTGAAGCCGACGAAAACACTCACCCTCAACGAAAACAATATCCAACGAAAACATCTTGGGGTTTTCGGCCCAAGTGTTTTCGGCCCAAAGGGGATTTCGCCTAAGAGATTTCGCTACTTAGGGATTTCGTTGGATTGCTTTGCACAGTTAACTTTGTTAGTAAATTCTGTTAAGTGTGTAACCCTGTTAGTTATTTACTCAGTTTGTTAAACTTGTTAAGCAATAACTCTGTTAGTTCGGCAACTCAGTTAGTATATTAGTTCTGTTAATATGTTAACTGGGTTATGTTAACTAGATTACGTATGTTAAGCTTATTGTATGTGATTAACTGTTTGTGTGTTACATAGTGTTAATTGTCAAACACACTCTGTGATACTGTTTGAACGTGAAACTTTACGAACTTGAACTGAATGAGTATACATGCGCACTATAGGACTTGATTGATTACTTGTGAACACATAACTTAGCATACCGAGCAAACCAAGGTGAGTTCACACAGCCAAGGCATGGGGTTCCCGGGTGGGAATGGGATTGAATGACTTATTGCATATACTCAGATGATAGAACCCAACGATAAGATATGGCTAGACTAGTAACACTTATTGAGCTGATCTTCGCACACCTGCCAAGGGTTGGCCGCGATATTATGACTGACTTCGCACACCTGCCTTAGGAAGGCCGCGAACTAAATTTACTAATCTTCGCACACCTGCCTGGGAGGCCGCGATACACATAAACCTAGTCTAGAACACTTGGGAAAAACATCCCCTAATCTTCGCATACCTGCCTGGGAGGCCGCGATGGAAACCAAAACGATACATGACATAACGAACGAACATACTACTACTCACACTATACTATTACTGAACTATTAACTGTGAACTCGCTCAACTAGTTGTTGACTCTCTGCTGCATGCCTTGCAGGACCTTAGGTACTTGTGGAGCTTGCACTAGGAAGGAGCGGGTCGTTGTGGAGCATGGATCGTGGATGCCATGTTAAAACGTTTAAACAATCAAACTTAACATTACTTTGGGTTTACACTTACATACTTTGGATTTTCATTATTACGCTTCCGCTATTGATACTATGTTTGGTTTAGAACATCAATTGTATTGAATTGGGTTTTACGAACTATCTTATTTATATTATGCTATGTTCAATATGATTGATGGCTTGATCCTGGTCAGTCACGCTCCCAAGCGGTGATACTCCGCAGGTGGATTTTGGGGGTGTGACAGATTGGTATCAGAGCCATTGGTTATAGAGAACTTGGTTTTAATATGGGAAAAACGTTTTTATTAAAACCAGACTATAACCAGAACAGTGCTCTCAACGATCCACAACGACGCTTCGCTCCACGTGCAAGACTCGACATCCTAGGTAATAAGGTTAATATTTATTACCTGCTTGCTAGAACTATATAGAACTTTGCTCGTGGTATGCTAGATTTACATTGCCTACTATACGTCATTACATGAGAATACCTATTTGCTTACACTCTTCTGTCATCGCACTACTCGCGAACCTTTCTCACTTATGCTACTTTTACTATGAAGATCATGTCTGGACGTGTGAACATGACTCAAGCCCAGTTGACGGCTCTTATCAATGAACGAGTAGCTGCGGCACTTGCAGCTGCACCAGCAGGTAGTATACCCTGCGGATGGAATACACACTAGGATCTTTGAATCCTACATTCCTAAATCAACCCTTGTATTTAACATTGTCCTATTCTATGCACAATAGGTCAAAACGCTCCACAACCTGTCTGCACATTCAAAAACTTCATGGACTGTCGTCCAAGCACTTTCAGTGGCACCGAGGGGGCAGTGGGACTCCTCCATTGGTTTGAGAAGCTCGAGTCGGTATTTGAGATGTGTGAATGCCCTGAGGCTCGCAGGGTCAAGTACGCCAATGGCACGTTGGAAGGGATTGCGCTAACCTGGTGGAACGCGCAAGTTCAGATCCTAGGGTTGGCAGCTGCTAACGCCACACCTTGGGAAGATTTCAAAGAACTGATCAAACGAGAATACTGCATGCGAGACGACATCCACAAGTTGGAAGATGAGTTATACCACTTGAAGATGACGAGGTCAGAGATCGAAGCTTATACGAAACGGTCAAACGAACTGGCCATCTTGTGTCCAACGATGGTGGACCCTCCAGTTAAGGCATTGAGTTGTATCTCAAGGGGCTTGCGCCAGAGATTCAGAGCCACGTGACGTCGGCTAACCTCAACAACATCCAAGACATTCAGCGTCTTGCTCATCGACTCACCGATCAGGCAGTGGAACAGAACAAGTTGCCAAAACGCATCAGTGCTACCACTACTGTCACTACTTCTGCTACTCCCAGTGACAACAAGAGAAAATGGGAGGGGGATTCCAGCAAGGGATCAGTTTCTGTCCAGTATCAAGCACAACAGCGCAAGACTAATGACTTCCAGAGTCCGAATCAGCAATCATCAGGCAGTCAGGGACAGGGTGGATATCGGGGAATTCACCCATGGTGTAGTAGGTGCAACAAACACCACAGTGGAAGATGTCGCAGGGAACGTTGTCAAAGATGCCTCAAGATGGGTCATGAGGCTAAGGATTGTAGAAGCTCACGACCAGCAAATCAGAACCAGCAACTCCCACCGCCAGCTCCACAGAACCAACAGCAGCAGCCACAGCGTGGAAACCGGGGATGTTTCCAGTGTGGGGCTGAAGGCCACTACAAACGTGATTGCCCTCAATTGAACCAGAACCAGAATCGCAACAACAACAATAACCAGGGCAACGGGAACAACAACAACAACGGGGGAAATAACAATGGGAATGAAGCTAGGGGTCGTGCATTCGTACTAGGTCGGGGCGACGCAGTGAATGATCCCAATGTGGTTATGGGTAAGTTTCTTCTCGACGATATTTATGTTACTGTCTTATTTGATTCGGGTGCTGATACAAGTTATATGTCCATGAAAATGAGTAAATTTTTAAAACGTACACCAACACCCCTAAACACCAAACATGTCGTAGAGTTAGCAAATGGTAAAAGTGTAGAAGCCGCACATGTAATCAAGGGTTGTAGCATCGTTTTAGCTGGTCAGACCTTCTCGATTGATCTTATACCCATAGTTTTGGGTAGCTTCGACGTTGTCATCGGTATGGATTGGTTATCCCAGCATCACGCGGAGATTTTATGCAAGGAAAAGATCATTCGTATTCCTCGTTCTAGTCGAGAACCTCTCGAAGTTCAAGGCGACAAGAGTGGTGTTGTGGTTGGCATCATCTCTTTCTTAAAGGCGCAGAAATGTTTACGAAAGGGGCAAACTGCCATCTTGGAACTTGTTACTGATGCATCAGCTAAGGAAAAGAAGCTGGAGGATATTCCAGTTGTACGTGACTTTCCTCAGGTGTTTCCTGAAGATTTACCCGGTTTACCGCCTCACCGCCAAGTCGAATTCCAGATTGAGCTAGCTCCTGGAGCAGCACCAATAGCTCGCGCACCGTATCGTTTAGCTCCAACTGAACTGGAAGAACTTTCAAAGCAGCTACAACAGCTCTTGGATAAGGCTTTATTCGTCCAAGCTCATCGCCTTGGGGAGCTCCAGTACTTTTCGTGAAAAAGAAGGATGGCACTTTCAGGATGTGCATCGACTACCGTGAACTGAACAAGGTGACGGTGAAGAACCGTTATCCTCTTCCGCGTATAGACGACTTATTCGACCAGTTGCAGGGGTCGAGTTACTACTCCAAGATAGACTTGAGGTCAGGGTATCATCAGCTGAGAGTCCGGGATGAGGACGTCTCCAAAACCGCATTCAGAACTCGCTACGGTCACTACGAATTTCTTGTCATGCCATTGGGTTAACGAACGCGCCTGCCGTATTTATGGATCTGATGAACAAGGTGTGCAAGCTATACTTAGATAAGTTTGTGATTGTCTTCATCGACGACATTCTGATTTACTCCAAGAGTCAAGAGGAGCATGAACAACACCTACGATTGATTTTGGAACTTCTTCGAAAGGAACAATTGTACGCCAAGTTTTCCAAATGCGACTTCTGGCTTCGTGAAGTCCATTTCTTAGGCCATGTGGTGAACAGGGATGGGATTCATGTCGATCCATCCAAGGTAGATTCGATCAGGAACTGGCCTGCACCGCGTACACCAACGGAAATACGCCAATTCTTGGGTTTAGCGGGTTATTACAGACGATTCATCAAAGACTTTTCTAAGATCGCACAGCCACTTACTATGTTGACACAGAAAGGTGTTACCTATCATTGGGGTAATACACAAGAAACTGCCTTTCAGTACCTGAAGGATAGACTATGCAGCGCACCTATTCTCTCACTGCCAGAGGGCACAGACGATTTCGTAGTATATTGTGACGCATCGATACAGGGGCTTGGTTGTGTACTGATGCAGCGGGATAAAGTTATTGCCTACGCTTCGCGGCAACTCAAAATTCATGAACGGAACTACACGACACATGATTTAGAGCTGGGAGCTGTTGTTTTTGCACTTAAGATATGGCGACACTACCTGTACGGTACCAAGTGCACAATTTACACCGATCACAGGAGTCTCGAGCATATTCTTAAGCAGAAGGATTTGAACATGCGTCAACGACGATGGGTCGAGTTACTCAACGATTACGAATGCGCCATCAAGTACCATCCAGGCAAGGCCAATGTTGTGGCTGACGCTCTCAGTCGGAAAGACACTCTATCTAGACGCGTACGAGCCTTGCAGCTCACTATTCAGTCCAGTCTTCCTGCACAGATACGAACTGCTCAGATGGAAGCATTAAAGCCCGTAAACGTCAAAGCTGAAGCCTTACGCGGCTCAAGGCAACGAATGGAACAAAAGGAAGACGACGCCTACTATGTAACGGGGCGTATTTGGGTCCCACTTTTTGGCGGTTTACGCGAGTTGGTAATGGACGAAGCTCATAAGTCCCGCTACTCGGTACATCCAGGGTCGGATAAAATGTATCACGACATCAGAACTACATATTGGTGGCCTAGCATGAAGGCCCACATAGCGACTTACGTCGGCAAGTGTTTGACATGTGCAAAAGTCAAAGTGGAGTATCAGAAACCAGCGGGCCTACTACAGCAACCCAAGATACCGCAATGGAAATGGGAAGAAATTTCCATGGATTTCGTTACAGGCCTACCCAGATCCCAGCGTGGGAATGATACCATATGGGTGATCGTGGATCGACTCACCAAGTTTGCACATTTCCTGGCTATAAAGGAAACGGATAAGTTCTCCACTCTCGCAGACGTTTATCTTAAGGAAGTTGTTTCGAGGCACGGGGTGCCCACCTCCATCATTTCGGATCGGGATGCACGATTCACATCAGAGCTATGGCAAGCGATGCACAAATCTTTCGGCTCACGGTTAGACATGAGCACAGCGTATCACCCTCAGACGGATGGGCAGTCTGAGCGAACGATCCAAACTCTTGAAGACATGCTTCGGGCATGTGTTATTGATTTCGGCAACGGCTGGGAAAAGCACCTCCCTTTGGTGGAGTTCTCATACAATAACAGTAATCATACCAGCATACAAGCCGCTCCATTCGAGGCATTGTACGGGCGTAAATGCCGGTCACCTCTCTGTTGGGCAGAGGTGGGGGATAGTCAGATCACGGGTCCAGAGATTGTAGTGGACGCCACGGAAAAGATTGCGCAAATACGACAACGCATGGCGGCAGCACGCGACCGTCAGAAGGCCTACGCGGATAAGCGTAGGAAGCCATTGGAATTTCAGGTCGGGGACCGGGTTTTACTTAAAGTCTCACCCTGGAAGGGTGTGGTTCGCTTTGGCAAACGGGGCAAACTAAATCCGCGGTATGTCGGACCATTCGAGATCATTGAGAAAATAGGCAAAGTGGCCTACAAGCTAAACCTACCAGCTGAACTCGGTGCAGTTCACAATGTCTTTCACGTGTCGAATCTGAAGAAGTGCCTGTCAGATGAAACCCCCATAGTTCCTTTTAAGGAACTCACTATCGACGAGCGGTTGCAGTTCGTCGAGGAGCCAGTTGAAATCACGGACTGGGATGTTAAGGTCCTCAAAAACAAGAGAATCCCTCTTGTTCGAGTTCGTTGGAACTCCCGTCGTGGCCCAGAGTACACCTGGGAACGCGAAGACCAGATGACAGAAAAGTATCCCCAGTTATTCGAAAACCGTGCAACCACTACTGAGGCTGAAGCTACTACTACAGAATTTCGGGACGAAATTCCAAATCAACGGGGGGATGATGTGACACCCCAGGAAAATCAGTAAACGATACAACTCACCTAGCTTCCTCAGTAACCGCATGCTAAATTTCGGGACGAAATTTCTTTCAAGTTGGGGATAATGTGACAACTCGAATTTCCAAGATTTCCTTCGCATTTATTGCATGTTAATTGTTTAAGTTTGTTTCGCAACTGTGCACGTCTGTAGTATGTTAAACCTATTGTGATTAATATGTGATATATGTTTCATGTTATTATAGTATAATTAAAAATGAAACTTTTGGCTGGAATCACCCCAACCCAAATGCCCCACCCGAAAACACCCCATGTCCGAAAACACTCTAGTGTCTTTTCGTCCACTGTTAATTGCCGAAAACAACAAATGGGCTTTGGCCCAGTAGCAACCTATTTTAGTAACCTGTTCCCCACTTTTACGTAAAAAGATTAGTCGCCAAACTCTAAAGGTTCTTGAATCACGACGGTAGTAGACATCCCCTCGAGAACATCATATATCCGATCGACCTGTTATTGTTGGTTAGTAAATTCCTTTGTTTAAGTTCTGTTGATAGCTTGTTTGTGAGATGTGCATGATGTTAGAACTATGATAAAAATCGTATCAAACTTCCGGTGGTGTGTAATCAAGATTATGATGATTCTGAGGTTTCATGAATCTGTGTTAATGGTCGATTAAGTTATGATTAGGGATCTAGAGCTCGGATGTTTTAGAATTCGATGAATGCTATAGGTAAATCTATAATCAGATCCGATGATCATTGTTTGGCTTAGTAAGTGGAGTAATTATTTACATGATATTAGATGGTTATGCTTTGATAAAATAGAATTCATATTATGAATAACTGTGACATATATTGTGAGAATAAAACTTGCAGTCCACTACCTTAATCGGTCCAATAAATCACATGGAAGCAACATCATATGTCGGCCATTGTTGGATGTCTTGATAAGGTTAATAATGCTGTCAACTATTGGATTTATTTGAACATTAATTTGATAAGGGTGGCATTACACAAAACGATGAACTTGTCTGCATGTGTTAATGATTGCAATCGGTTTATGGGGACTACAAATATTAGGGTTTGTGGATATTAGTTCCGATCCTGTTAGTTTTGTATGAATGTAATTCTTTTTGTGTTGCCATTAATCTACATGAGTGAAGCCGACGAAAACACTCACCCTCAACGAAAACAATATCCAACGAAAACATCTTGGGGTTTTCGGCCCAAGTGTTTTCGGCCCAAAGGGGATTTCACCTAAGAGATTTCGCTACTTAGGGATTTCGTTGGATTGCTTTGCACAGTTAACTTTGTTAGTAAATTCTGTTAAGTGTGTAACCCTGTTAGTTATTTACTCAGTTTGTTAAACTTGTTAAGCAATAACTCTGTTAGTTCAGCAACTCACTTAGTATATTAGTTCTGTTAATATGTTAACTGGGTTATGTTAACTAGATTACGTATGTTAAGCTTATTGTATGTGATTAACTGTTTGTGTGTTACATAATGTTAACTGTCAAACACACTCTGTGATATTGTTTGAACGTGAAACTTTACGAACTTGAACTGATTGAGTATACATGCACACTATAGGACTCGATTGATTACTTGTGAACACATAACTTAGCATACCGAGCAAACCAAGGTGAGTTCACACAGCCAAGGCATGGGGTTCCCGGGTGGGAATGGGATTGAATGACTTATTGCATATACTCAGATGATAGAACCCAACGATAAGATATGGCTAGACTAGTAACACTTATTGAACTGATCTTCGCACACCTGCCAAGGGTTGGCCGCGATATTATGACTGACTTCGCACACCTGCCTCAGGAAGGCCGCGAACTAAATTTACTAATCTTCGCACACCTGCCTGGGAGGCCGCGATACACATAAACCTAGTCTAGAACACTTGGGAAAAACATCCCCTAATCTTCGCATACCTGCCTGGGAGGCCGCGATGGAAACCAAAACGATACATGACATAACGAACGAACATACTACTACTCACACTATACTATTACTGAACTATTAACTGTGAACTCGCTCAACTAGTTGTTGACTCTCTGCTGCATGCCTTGCAGGACCTTAGGTAATTGTGGAGCTTGCACTAGGAAGGAGCGGTTCGTTGTGGAGCATGGATCGTGGATGCCATGTTAAAACGTTTAAACAATCAAACTTAACATTACTTTGGGTTTACACTTACATACTTTGGATTTTCATTATTACGCTTCCGCTATTGATACTATGTTTGGTTTAGAACATCAATTGTATTGAATTGGGTTTTACGAACTATCTTATTTATATTATGCTATGTTCAATATGATTGATGGCTTGATCCTGGTCAGTCACGCTCCCAAGCGGTGATACTCCGCAGGTGGATTTTGGGAGTGTGACACCCCACTTGCCAGTAATTTAAGATAACCAAGACTTAATCCCTGTAACATATAACTGGAAAACATTTAGGTATTTGTAAAACACTTTTGACAAAAGAGAATGACTCACCTTGTTAGCATATAGTCTTGATTAAACAAGCATCTACTTTATAGTTCTGAATCTTCTGATGATTGAGCATCTATTTTAATTGTAAGTGTACAGTGCAGAGTTTCGGGTAGTTAAACATTTAGTTTATCAAAGTGGAATACGTGTTAGTTTTTTACCAAATCAAACTTAATGATGGTCACGAGATCAGAACCTTAACGAAATTCACAAAGTATAGTCTTGTTTAGACAACACTTTGGAATTCATTTCAGAACCTTAACGAAATTCACAAAGTATAGTCTTGTTTAGACAGCACATTGGCATTCGTTTCAGAACCTTAACAAAATTCACAAAGTATTGTCTTGTTTAGACAGCACTTTGGCATTCGTTAGTTGGTTCCCGAATTGATCGGACAGAATATCGCATCGGTGATTATCGGTTAGAACACCAACGTATAGAGAGAAGAATAGAAGAAATGAGCAAAGAAAAATGAATCCTAAGCTTCCTATTTATAGATAGGAAATATGAAATTTCTAGGAAGTTTCCTTTGTATTTTCTAGGAAATTTCATATAGCTTTTCTAGGAAGTTACCTATACATTTTCTAGGAAGCTTCCTACCTACATATATACCCCCCTTACACCTTCCTTGCACCTTCCTCATATATATCTATCTCATATATATTTATTTTCATGTATATCTATTTAGGTGTTTAATTTACTTAATTAATCTTACTTAGCTTAATTAATCTTGCTTAGCTTAATTAATCTTGCTTAACTGACTAACTAATCATACTTAACTTGATTAATCTTACTTAACTGATTAACTAATCTTACTTAACTGATTAATTAATCTTACTTAACTGATTAATTTTCCTTAACGGTTTAATTAAGTAATTTACTTAGCCGATTAATTAAATAACGTAATTAGCTGATTAATTAACTTACTTAGCTTGCTTAACTGCTAAGTTTCCTTTCCTGTTAAATTTCCTTAGCTATTAAGTTTACTTAATTACTAAGTTTACTTAACCATTAAGTTTTCTTAATTATTAAGGTTTCTTAACTACTAAGTTTACTTAACTGTTAAGTTATTTTAACTACTATGTTTACTTAATCGCTAAGTATTCTAGTCTAACAGCTTCCTAGTTACGAATTCTAATTTCTAGATACAATGGAACTCGTATTAGTGTATTAACTTAATTCATCTTTAACGATAATCACGAGATCGAAACCCTCACAACGAATGACAAAGTATAGCCAGATATTGGCAGCACTTAAACATCCATTGGATCGGTTTTAATCGATCGGAGAAAGTATCGTACCAGTGATTAGAGTTATTACCCTAATACGGGCAGAGTTTCGGGATTTAGAAGAATAACAGAACAAGTGAACAAGAGAAAGAGAATAATTGAACGATTTGAAATGAAACTCGAACTCCTTATTTATAGGGCTGGAATTGGGGCGCGTCGCGGCCCGCGAAGCACATAAGCTTCTTCTACGCGGCTCGCGAGGGAGTCTAGGTTGACACGTGTAACGACGCGTGTCCCTCATCCTTATCCGGTTACCCTTGAGCTGTCGCGCCCCGCGTAAGCTTCGGTTAACTCTTATGCGGCCCGCGAGCGATCCATAAAATTGAATTTCTTGATTTTTCACAAGGATTAGGGTTTTAGGGGTCCGGGTTTCCACTTACGAAGTGTTGTGGGACATTTTTGCAGGTCCTTACATATTTATAGTTGCAACTTGATTCTAGGATCATGCCAAGTGTTGGAATTGATCCTTAGATGATTCCAGGTATCCTATGATGTGTTTGAACCAGAATAAGTGTGCCAATTCGCAAATTACATGGCATAACATGTAGGCTGCCATGGCAGACTCCCAAAACTGCCAGCTGCACCCCTTACAGACCGTAAAGGGTGTCAGCTTACGGTCCGTAAGGACCTTACGCGCCCACAGATTCAAACATTCTTACGGTCCGTAAGTCCTAGGTCTTGTGGTCCGTAAGGGATTGCCAGCAATAATAAAAATATCTGCCTTACGGTCCGTAAGGGTCACTCAGAGGCCAAAATTTGGCATGTTGACATAATTAGTCCCTCCACAACCAATATTCCAACATTTTACACATATAGTCCCTCTCGTACAAATAACTTGGCATATTTGAGAGTTGATTGGACACGTGTTGCCATATAATTTGATACAATTTTCCGAGGTGTTACATCCTCACCCTCTAAAAAGAAATCTCGTCCTCGATATTTTATTCAAATAGATAGTGGTATTTTTGTCTTATATTAGACTCAACCTCCCATGTATATTCTGGGCCACGACGGGAATCTCATTTGACTTTCACGATAGGGATCATTTTCTTTCGGTTTTTCAATAAACCTCAGGTTTTCATCAATCTGCACATCATGGTGCGACATTGCTAGCGACTCATTGGCTAGACATTTCTTTAAATTACATATGTGGAATACATCATGGATTCCACTAAGTTCCTCAGGTAGCTTAAGTCTATAAGCCATGGAACCGACACATTCGGTTATTTCAAATGGTCCAATGTATCCTGGGCTCAACTTGCCCTTCTTTCCAAATCTCATCACACTTTTCCAGGGTGATACTTTTAATAACACTTTGTCCCCAATGTGGAACTTGAGAAGTTTCCGCCTCTTATCAGCATAGCTCTTCTGCCTATCACAGATAGCTTTGAGCCTGTCACATATTTTGTAACATTTGTGCTTGTAATCATTGTGAACAGTTCAATTATCAATAAAATAATGTTATTTGATCCCAATGTTTGTTTGGTTGTGTTTTACATTTTTCATGTTTTGAGTTTTGTTCAATTTCAAACTCTACATCGCTTTCTGGAGCATTATACGCAAACTGGTGCGTAAACGTACTCAGTTTAATGCGACAAATACTCCGGAACATCAACATATACTCAACGTACCTTAAATAACCTTTACATAACTTAGAAATAAGTTTTGAAGGCTTTGGTATAGCAAAAACAAGTTAATTCGCTTACAGGGACTAAACTTGACAAACTGCGAAAGTATGCCAATTGGAACTGTAACGAACATTCCGCAACATGTCCATAAGTTAAACATACCATAAATATCCTTTACATAGCTTAGAAATAGGCTTTGAAGGGTTTGGTATGCTAAAATAAACTTTTGGGTCATTCAGGGACTAAAAGTGTCAAAAAGTGCACAAGTTTGCACTTTTGCGCATAACTTGCGTTCTGAATACATCCGGACATCCAAAAATTTATGTAAGCATCCTTATATTATGCCTTAGTGTTTGGCATGAGGAAAATCCATTCGTCGCATCATTTGGATCGTCTTTCGCGCTTATGCGCATTCCGTCGTAATTAAGCGAACATCGCGATCGTACGGCCAAACGAACCAACATCCGGAACATTTTTGAGCATGTTTCATGTCCACAATGTTTAGGCATCATTTTAGGGCCTTAAAGTTGGCTTTACGGGCCTTAAAAGTGTCGGAAATGGCTTAAACACGCAACAGGGACCAAAATTGTAATTTCTGAAACTTGGTGCAGATCAGAAGGGGCCAGGCGGCCCGCGTGAGTTTTGCCTGCATGTTGAGGCGGGCCGCGTGAGGGTGTCTGACAGAAAATATTCTGCATTTAATGCAGTTTGGCCTTTCGTTTGATCAAGGGGCGATGCCCTTTTACCCTATTAAGAGCCAAGAGCCAATATCTGACTTACCACAAGAATTTGACAAGTGTACGCTCGAGATCGCGGCACGATATTCGATAAACGATCCTAACGGTTCCACTTTTCCTATAAATACCCCCCCCCTTTTGTGTAAAAAAACCCACAAGAATCAGATCTAAAGCTCTAAGTTGGAACCATTGTTTCATACCTGAGCTATTTGATCTAGATTAGCACTCGGGGACCCTCCGTAAGTCTTCTTTCGCTCTTTTATTCGCTTTTCGAGTCCGAAAGTCAACGTTTTGTTGACTTTCTGCATTGACCAACTTATGGTCGATGCGAAGTTCATGGAACTTCATAACGTGAGCATGATCACGATGGTTATGGTCCATAGTGACCATACCTACTGATCACCACGTTATCTAGGCTCAGTGACGAGTCGTAGTTTCGGCCAAAATGTGCATTCTTGCATATTTTGTAACCAAACTACTCGTGGGCATCAAAGCCGTTTGTTTTGATGTCAAACCTGTTTTCTAAACTTAGTTAAGCATGTTCTAACATGCTTAGCTCGTCACGTTTAGTATAGTGCTTATATAGGGTCGTAAGGTAAGCGATCTAAACCATCGCTTATACTTTCGAACACGACCCATTTGGTCGATCTTTAGGATCCGACCAAACACATTAGGTGACCATAGCTATAACTTTCCGAGGTTATACCTTGTGGTCACGATGTTAGGCGTTCCGAACGCGTTCTACGCGAACGACGCGTTAGGGTGGCATAAGCTACCTCAACGGGTCGTGATGGACCGTAAGCACTTAGGTTAAGTTTCATTTTAGTATGTAGGCTTTGTTAAACCATATTACACGAGTCTCCATACTCGTTTGGTTTTCGAACCCGCGTACTGTCCGATCCTTCCGATTTGGTCCGGTATATTAACATAAGCTACCTATTAGGTGCCGTTGATATTCTGTGATCTTTAGCACTATCTGGTTATTATACAAGGAATTCAAAGCAATCTCAGGTGAGTACATAGAACCCCATCTTTTACCGTTTTCCAAACTGTTTTGGGGTAAAACACATGTGCCTATCTGTTACATTCATGCTTTCCATGTTTTCACATCATATGCCTGCTATGTTGTTAGTACATTATAGTACACGATTTCATTACATTTCATGCTATGCATGCCCATTGTGTGCGTACTTAGTACATTGATTTACATGAACATTTCTGTTGCATATGTTTACTCAGCATATGGACACATTGATTTACATAAACATTTCTGTTGCATATGTTTACTCAGCATATGGACACATTGATTTACATGAACATTTCTGTTGCATATGTTTACTCAGCATATGGACACATTGATTTACATAAACATTTCTGTTGCATATGTTTACTCAGCATATGGACACATTGATTTACATGAACATTTCTGCTTCGTATGTTTACTTAGCATACTTAGTACAATTGTTTACATCACATGCCTTCATTTTGTTATGACATTTGGTTTGTTTAACATGGGACAATACATTCATTAACATTGATCACGCCGTTCGTTAGTAGGTAGTGGTACCATAGGAATTGACAACTCCCATTCCTGAAGTCCTGGGTTTGATAGGACTGGAAGGAATGACCGAATTCGATATACATAACTTAGATAAACCTTTAATTTGTTTAAGGGTTTATCGCCGCAGTCTCAAGGCTTGGATGTATGCATAGTTTACAATACCACATAAATGTTAATATCAATAGAGCATGCATTTTTCCACAGAACATAACGTTGATTTAAACCACGTGTTACTTCAACGACTTGTTTTGTGCATTTTACATATGGTTTAAGTTGACACATTTCGCTTACCATACACGATACATTTTGGGATGCACATTACATGATTTACATTGAACATAAACACGTTGACATTGACATACTCATTTGGTGGTTTACATTGAACATAGACATTTGACAAGGTTTACACAATAACACTTGACATTTGGGTTATACATGAGCAATTTACATGATGGATTGGTTTGGGTAAATGGTTTGAGTAACGTGGAGTATGCAATATGGTGCAAACATGGTGGATACGCCGCTGGTACTTCCTATATATAAATGTTTGTATAATATTACATATCTTAGCGTTATCTAAATCATTTCAGTTTAAACATATAACATTTTATACAAATAACATACTTTTTATAAAACATCATCTTACAAAAACAACTTATCATATTCAACTCATTTTACTTGGTTACTCGTTTAACCTTGCACTTATCTATATATATCATCTGATGTTATCGTTTTTCAAATGATTTACAAAGCAAGACAAAGTACAAGGTTCATGACTGACTGTTATTAAACATTCTTTAAACTCAAGTCATGAATCACATTTTCACAAAACCTATGTATCTCACAGGCATTTTTATGCTGACGTACCTACTTTCACATGTGTTTTCAGGAGTTGTTCCATAAGACGTTGATCACAGTACTAGGGCGGACCTGTGCCTTAGAGCCTAACAATGAAGATAGACTAGTATAAATATGTTATGAACTTGGTATTTCTTGTTTTGAAACAATGTACTACTCTTGTTTATAAATAAAATACAACTTTGTATGCCATGGTTATGAAACAAATTAATTCTGTCCACAACACTCCCCGACGTTTTCCGCCGCGGTTGCATGTTATACGCGGTCGGGGTGTGACAGAAGAGTTGGTATCAGAGCCAATGGTTATAGCGAATTAGGTTATTAGTAATGCTTTGACCTAGACTATAACTTTAGGACCCTAACACAAGTTATCTTGTGTTTAGAGTTTAAAACATGCACATCACCTATCCTTAGGTGATAACCACAACGGGAACTTCGGTTCCGAATCCGCTTTGAAAATTAATCATCTGTTCTAGGATGATTGATTACTAGGTTTTGAACCCTCTATTGTAAGGTTTTGAACCCTCTATTATAAGGTTTTGAACCCCTTTGAATTTTCAAAAGCCTCGTCAAGGTTTTGGGTTAATAGTGTGAACACGTGCGAATTGGAAGAGTGAATGCCTGTACCCTGGGTTTTCTGTCTAAGGCTAGAGTGTTCGTACAAATCCACATAATCGGACCAGCCACTCTTACCTGGGAACTCTTGGGGTGAGTGTTCACTTATAGGCGAGCATGTCTTCGCGATACACTAATTCTGACCCATTTACTTTGACTAGACATTTCATATCGCTTGTTTGCGTTGCGATGCATAACCACCATCTTTGCTTTTGTTGATTCTGTTTCATCTCATTCTCTACATCCAATCATCTCACTTGTTTCCTTTCATGTTTTCCTCTTCCAGAATGCCTCCTCGACGTGAACACCAAATAGCAACTGCTGAACTGGCAGAGATCATTGCGCAGCAGATGGCTGCTCAATTCCCGGATCTCTTTACTCAATGGAACCAGGCCAACAACAACAACAATGGTACATGCAAATACAAAGATTTTAACTCGGCTAAGCCACTCAAGTTTAGTGGTTCTGAGGGAGCAACTGGGCTTCTTCAGTGGTTCGAGAGCATCGAGAACACTTTCCGTCATGTTCAGTATCCTGACAATCGCAAGGTCGAGTTTTCTTCGAGTGTGTTTCAGAAGAGGGCTCTTACATGGTGGAATGGGGTAATGAGAGACCGTGGTGCAGAGGTTGCTCTAGCTCAGACATGGGCTGAACTGAGAGCTCTTATGATGAGGGAGTTTTGTCCTCGTCATGAGCAACGAGCGTTGGAGAAAGAGTTTGATGATTTAAAGCAAGATAGTGGTGAGCACAGGGCATATACTGACAGGTTTGAGGAGTTGAGTCTGCTCTGCCCAACTATGGTCGCTCCACTCGATAAGGCCATCGAAAGGTACATCGACGGCCTACCTGACTCAGTACAAGACATCCTTACTTGTAGCAACCTTACCACACTCCGTCAGGCGATCGAGTTATCAGCAACGTTGACTGAGTCGCAAATTCGAAAGAATAAATTGCACAGGAAGGGTGACAAGGGCAAGAAGCAGTCAGCTGACAAGGAGGATGGTAAGAAAGGTCAGAACAAAAAGGGAAAGGATTCTGGTTCCTCAAGGGGGTCAAGGAAGCGTAAGGCTTCCCAAAACTATGTTGTCACTGCCCAAGCAAACCAGGCAGCTCCCAACCAGCCTCCAGCAAAGAAACCCTACTCAGGAAGTGCACCTTTGTGCAATCGATGCAACAGTCACCACCAGCCACAATATCAGTGCCGTTTCTGTACTAACTGTGGGAAATCAGGCCATCTTGCCGAAGTTTGTCGGTTTGCTCAGAATCACGCAGTCCAGAACCCTGCTCAACAGGTTGCTCAGCAACAGGGTCAGGCTGCACGACCAAACTACCCACCAGGTGCATGTTATAATTGTGGGGATCTGACCCACTACAGAAATCGGTGTCCAAGACTAGTCAACCAGAACCAGAATGCAAACCAGAATCCGGCACCGGCTCGAGGTCGAGTCTTTAACATGAATGCACAAGAAGCACAAGCAGACAACGAGGTGGTGAACGGTACGTTCTTTATTAATAATCAGCCAGCATCTGTTCTTTTTTATTCGGGTGCCGACAAGAGCTTTGTGTCATTGTCTTTTGAGACAATGCTTCGCGTGTCTAGAACGAAACTAGGTAAACCTTTGACAGTAGAGGTTGCCAGTGGTGAACCCATCGTTCTAAATTCTGTTCTGCGCAACTGCCAGTTGAATCTTAACGACCACATCTTTCCTATCGACCTCACGCCAATGCAACTTGGAAGCTTCGACGTTATTGTGGGAATGGATTGGTTATCTAAGCATCGCGCAGAGATAGTTTGTTCTGAGAAGATTGTTCGTGTGCCGCTGTCTACAGGCGAGATCCTACAGGTTCGTGGTGAGAAGCCTGCCGGTGGTCTCAAACTTATGTCTTGTTTTAAAGCACGGAAGTATCTGCGAAAGCACTATGTGGCTTTCCTAGCACATGTTACAGCAGATAAAGGCAAGGGTAAGACTATTTCAGATATTCCTGTCGTTCGGGATTATTCCGAAGTATTCCCTGAAGACTTACCTGGTCTACCTCCAGCACGCCAAGTCGAGTTTCGTATTGATCTCGTACCTGGTGCAAATCCCATTGCCAGAGCTCCATACCGTCTTGCACCATCAGAGATGCAAGAATTATCTAAGCAGCTTCAGGAGCTCTCCGACAAAGGTTTTATCCGTCCTAGCTTTTCACCTTGGGGTGCTCCCGTTCTTTTTGTAAAGAAGAAGGATGGATCTTTTAGGATGTGTATCGATTATCGCGAGCTTAACAAGCTTACCATCAAGAATCGATATCCCCTACCTCGCATTGATGATCTCTTTGATCAATTGCAAGGCGCTTCTTATTTTTCAAAGATCGATCTACGATCTGGATATCATCAGCTTCGTGTACATGAAGAAGACATTCCCAAGACAGCGTTCCGTACTCGTTATGGACATTATGAGTTCACAGTCATGCCATTCGGTTTGACTAATGCTCCTGCTGTTTTCATGGACTTGATGAATAGGGTCTGCAAGCCTTATTTGGATAAGTTCATCATCGTTTTCATTGATGGCATCTTGATTTATTCTAAGACGCAAGCTGATCATGAGCAACATCTACGTCTTACATTGGAACTCCTAAAGAAAGAGCAGCTTTTCGCCAAATTCTCCAAGTGTGAATTTTGGCTTAAAGAAGTTCAATTCTTAGGACATATTGTCAACGAACAAGGTATACATGTGGATCCCTCCAAGATCAGTGCCATTAAGGATTGGGATACGCCTACTACTCCTACTGAAGTTCGTTCTTTCCTTGGTCTGGCGGGTTATTACCGCCGCTTCATTGAGAATTTCTCAAAGATTGCAGTTCCTCTAACTGCTCTAACTCAGAAGAATAAGCCATTTGATTGGGGAGTCAAACAAGAGGAAGCGTTTCTGACTTTGAAACAAAAGCTTTGCGACGCGCCTGTCCTAACATTGCCTGAGGGCAATGATGATTTCGTCGTTTATTGCGATGCATCTAAATTGGGTCTTGGCTGCGTCCTGATGCAAAGAAACAAAGTCATAGCATACGCATCAAGGCAGTTGAAGATACATGAGAAAAACTACACCACTCATGATCTTGAGTTAGGTGCAGTTGTCTTCGCTCTTAAGATCTGGAGACACTATTTGTACGGTACAAAATGTGTGGTTTTCACTGACCACAAAAGTCTTCAACATATCTTCAATCAAAAGGAACTCAACATGAGGCAAAGACGTTGGGTTGAACTTCTAAATGACTACGACTGGGAGATCCGCTACCATCCTGGTAAGGCGAATGTCGTAGCCGATGCATTGAGTCGCAAGGAACGTACTAAGCTTCATTGTGTACGTGTCCAATCTGTTATTCAAACTGACATCCAAGCACGTATTTCTTAGGCTCAACAAGCTTGTGTTTCACAAGGTTTAATGGATAAGGAATTTCCTTATCACATAACTCCTTCTCTAGAGCTAAAGGACAATGGATCGTATTACTTCATGGACCGTTTATGGGTCCCAAGCCAAGATAATCTTCGTACCTTGCTTATGGATGAAGCCCATAAGTCTCGTTATTCTATTCATCCTGGCTCAGATAAGATGTATAAGGATCTTCGTATTCAGTATTGGTGGCCTGGTATGAAGAAAGACATTGCCTTATATGTATCAAAATGCCTTACTTGTCTTAAAGTTAAGGCTGAGCACCAGCGTCCTTCTGGTTTATTGGAGCAACCAGAGATCCCAGTTTGGAAATGGGAAAACATTACTATGGATCTCATTACCAAACTCCCGCGCACAAAGAAAGATCACGATGCCATCTGGGTAGTCGTTGATCGTCTTACAAAGTCAGCGCATTTCTTGCCAATCCGTGAGGATTTTTCGGCTGACAAACTTGCTCAAATCTACGTGGATGAAATTGTAGCACGACATGGTGTTCCTTTGAACATCATTTCTGACAGAGATGCTCGTTTCACTTCTCATTTTTGGAGAACCATGCAATCTGCTATGGGGTCTCAACTCAATTTGAGCACAGCTTATCATCCGCAAACGGATGGTCAATCTGAAAGAACAATCCAGACACTGGAGGATATGCTTAGAGCTTGTGTGATCGATTTTGGTGGTAGTTGGGATTCACATCTTCCATTGATTGAATTCTCCTACAACAACAGTTATCACTCCAGCATCAACATGGCTCCTTTCGAGGCTCTCTATGGTCGAAAATGTCGTTCACCAGTCTGCTGGAATGAGATTGGCGAGGCTCAACTTACTGGACCTGCCCTCATTTTAGAGACAACAGAAAAGGTAAAGAAAGTTCGTGATAACCTTCAGACAGCTAGAAGCCGTCAAAAGAGTTACGCGGACCTAAAACGCAAGCCCTTGGATTTTCAAGTAGGTGATCGTGTATTACTCAAGGTCTCACCTTGGAAAGGTGTGATCAGATTTGGAAAGAAAGGAAAACTTGCACCTAGATACGTTGGACCATTTAAGATCGTCGAAAGAATCGGCAAGGTAGCCTACAGACTTGAGTTACCTCCTGAACTTGGAAATGTTCATCCAAGCTTTCACGTGTCCAATCTCAAGAGGTGTTTAGCTGATGAAAACCTCCACATACCGCTTGACGAAATTCGTGTCGATAAAACACTGAAATTTGTTGAAAAACCGGTAGAAATCATGGAACGTGAAGTCAAGTGGCTTAAACGCAAGCGCATTCCTTTGGTCAAGGTTCGTTGGGAATCTAAGCGTGGACCCGAGTTTACTTGGGAACGTGAAGATCAAATGAAGGCAAAATATCCGCATCTTTTTCCATCAGCTTCCTCTAAATAAATTTCGGGACGAAATTTCCACAAGTAGGGGAGACTGTAACATTTGTGCTTGTAATCATTGTGAACAGTTCAATTATCAATAAAATAATGTTATTTGATCCCAATGTTTGTTTGGTTGTGTTTTACATTTTTCATGTTTTGAGTTTTGTTCAATTTCAAACTCTACATCGCTTTCTGGAGCATTATACGCAAACTGGTGCGTAAACGTACTCAGTTTAACGCGACAAATACTCTGGAACATCAACATATACTCAACGTACCTTAAATAACCTTTACATAACTTAGAAATAAGTTTTGAAGGCTTTGGTATAGCAAAAACAAGTTAATTCGCTTACAGGGACTAAACTTGACAAACTGCGAAAGTATGCCAATTGGAACTGTAACGAACATTCCGGAACATGTCCATAAGTTAAACATACCATAATATCCTTTACATAGCTTAGAAATAGGCTTTGAAGGGTTTGGTATGCTAAAATAAACTTTTGGGTCATTCAGGGACTAAAAGTGTCAAAAAGTGCACAAGTTTGCACTTTTGCGCATAACTTGCGTTCTGAATACATCCGGACATCCAAAAATTTATGTAAGCATCCTTATATTATGCCTTAGTGCTTGGCATGAGGAAAATCCATTCGTCGCGTCATTTGGATCGTCTTTCGCGCTTATGCGCATTCCGTCGTAATTAAGCGAACATCGCGATCGTACGGCCAAACGAACCAACATCCGGAACATTTTTGAGCATGTTTCATGTCCACAATGTTTAGGCATCATTTTAGGGCCTTAAAGTTGGCTTTACGGGCCTTAAAAGTGTCGGAAATGGCTTAAACACGCAACAGGGACCAAAACTGTAATTTCTGAAACTTGGTGCAGATCAGAAGGGGCCAGGCGGCCCGCGTGAGTTTTGCCTGCATGTTGAGGCGGGCCGCGTGAGGGTGTCTGACAGAAAATATTCTGCATTTAATGCAGTTTGGCCTTTCGTTCGATCAAGGGGCGATGCCCTTTCACCCTATTAAGAGCCAAGAGCCAATATCTGACTTACCACAAGAATTTGACAAGTGTACGCTCGAGATCGCGGCACGATATTCGATAAACGATCCTAACGGTTCCACTTTTCCTATAAATACCCCCCCCCTTTTGTGTAAAAAAAACCCACAAGAATCAGATCTAAAGCTCTAAGTTGGAACCATTGTTTCATACCTGAGCTATTTGATCTAGATTAGCACTCGGGGACCCTCCGTAAGTCTTCTTTCGCTCTTTTATTCGCTTTTCGAGTCCGAAAGTCAACGTTTTGTTGACTTTCTGCATTGACCAACTTATGGTCGATGCGAAGTTCATGGAACTTCATAACGTGAGCGTGATCACGATGGTTATGGTCCATAGTGACCATACCTACTGATCACCACGTTATCTAGGCTTAGTGACGAGTCGTAGTTTCGGCCAAAATGTGCATTCTTGCATATTTTGTAACCAAACTAATCGTGGGCATCAAAGCCGTTTGTTTTGATGTCAAACCTGTTTTCTAAACTTAGTTAAGCATGTTCTAACATGCTTAGCTCGTCACGTTTAGTATAGTGCTTATATAGGGTCGTAAGGTAAGCGATCTAAACCATCGCTTATGCTTTCGAACCCGACCCATTTGGTCGATCTTTAGGATCCGACCAAACACATTAGGTGACCATAGCTATAACTTTCCGAGGTTATACCTTGTGGTCACGATGTTAGGCGTTCCGAACGCGTTCTACGCGAACGACGCGTTAGGGTGGCATAAGCTACCTCAACGGGTCGTGATGGACCGTAAGCACTTAGGTTAAGTTTCATTTTAGTATGTAGGCTTTGTTAAACCATATTACACGAGTCTCCATACTCGTTTGGTTTTCGAACTCGCGTACTGTCCGATCCTTCCGATTTGGTCCGGTATATTAACATAAGCTACCTATTAGGTGCCGTTGATATTCTGTGATCTTTAGCACTATCTGGTTATTATACAAGGAATTCAAAGCAATCTCAGGTGAGTACATAGAACCCCATCTTTTACCGTTTTCCAAACTGTTTTGGGGTAAAACACATGTGCCTATCTGTTACATTCATGCTTTCCATGTTTTCACATCATATGCCTGCTATGTTGTTAGTACATTATAGTACACGATTTCATTACATTTCATGCTATGCATGCCCATTGTGTGCGTACTTAGTACATTGATTTACATGAACATTTCTGTTGCATATGTTTACTCAGCATATGGACACATTGATTTACATAAACATTTCTGTTGCATATGTTTACTCAGCATATGGACACATTGATTTACATGAACATTTCTGTTGCATATGTTTACTCAGCATATGGACACATTGATTTACATAAACATTTCTGTTGCATATGTTTACTCAGCATATGGACACATTGATTTACATGAACATTTCTGCTTCGTATGTTTACTTAGCATACTTAGTACAATTGTTTACATCACATGCCTTCATTTTGTTATGACATTTGGTTTGTTTAACATGGGACAATACATTCATTAACATTGATCACGCCGTTCGTTAGTAGGTAGTGGTACCATAGGAATTGACAACTCCCATTCCTGAAGTCCTGGGTTTGATAGGACTGGAAGGAATGACCGAATTCGATATACATAACTTAGATAAACCTTTAATTTGTTTAAGGGTTTATCGCCGCAGTCTCAAGGCTTGGATGTATGCATAGTTTACAATACCACATAAATGTTAATATCAATAGAGCATGCATTTTTCCACAGAACATAACGTTGATTTAAACCACGTGTTACTTCAACGACTTGTTTTGTGCATTTTACATATGGTTTAAGTTGACACATTTCGCTTACCATACACGATACATTTTGGGATGCACATTACATGATTTACATTGAACATAAACACGTTGACATTGACATACTCATTTGGTGGTTTACATTGAACATAGACATTTGACAAGGTTTACACAATAACACTTGACATTTGGGTTATACATGAGCAATTTACATGATGGATTGGTTTGGGTAAATGGTTTGAGTAACGTGGAGTATGCAATATGGTGCAAACATGGTGGATACGCCGCTGGTACTTCCTATATATAAATGTTTGTATAATATTACATATCTTAGCGTTATCTAAATCATTTCAGTTTAAACATATAACATTTTATACAAATAACATACTTTTCATAAAACATCATCTTACAAAAACAACTTATCATATTCAACTCATTTTACTTGGTTACTCGCTTAACCTTGCACTTATCTATATATATCATCTGATGTTATCGTTTTTCAAATGATTTACAAAGCAAGACAAAGTACAAGGTTCATGACTGACTGTTATTAAACATTCTTTAAACTCAAGTCATGAATCACATTTTCACAAAACCTATGTATCTCACAGGCATTTTTATGCTGACGTACCTACTTTCACATGTGTTTTCAGGAGTTGTTCCATAAGACGTTGATCACAGTACTAGGGCGGACCTGTGCCTTAGAGCCTAACAATGAAGATAGACTAGTATAAATATGTTATGAACTTGGTATTTCTTGTTTTGAAACAATGTACTACTCTTGTTTATAAATAAAATACAACTTTGTATGCCATGGTTATGAAACAAATTAATTCTGTCCACAACACTCCCCGACGTTTTCCGCCGCGGTTGCATGTTATACGCGGTCGGGGTGTGACATATTTGAATAATTTCATCTGTAGTCTCCAGGACTATCTCAGGTCCTGATAGTTGGCTTTCCCCAACTTCAGCCCAACAAACGAACATTCTACATTTTCTCCCATACAAGGCTTCAAATGGAGCGGCCTTGATGCTCGTATGATAACTATTATTGTAATAGAATTCAATTAGGGGTAGGTGATCATCCCAATTACCACCTAAATCAATGACAAATGCTCTCAGCATGTCTTCCAAAGTTTGAATGGTACGCTCACTTTGTCCATCAGTTTGTGGATGGTAAGTCGTACTGAAATTTAATCGTGTGCCCAATGATTGTTGGAAACGTTTCCAAAAATAAGATGTGTATCTAGTATCTCTATCGGATACTATGGATACTGGCACTCCATGTAAGGACACCATATTGTCCACATATAATTTGGCCAATTTGTCGGAACTATAAGTTTCCTTTATTAGCAGAAATGGGCTGACTTAGTCATTCTGTCGACAATTACCCAAATCGTGTCATTTCCACGTTTGGTCTTTTGTAACTTGGTAATCAAATCCATAGTTACCATCTCCCATTTCCATGTGGGAATTTCAAGTTGTTGTAGCAGTCCTGACGGTTTCTGATGTTCGGCTTTAACTTGCGCATACGTCAGACACTTAGTTACATAAGTGGCTATGGATTTCTTCATACCCATCCACCAATAATTCTTTTTCAGATATGGGTACATTTTATCTCCTCCTGGATGTACCGAATATCTGGAATTATGAGATTCCTGGAGAATCAAATCTATGAGTTCTCCAAAGATAGGAACCCATATGCGATTATTCAATCTCATGATTCCATCATTTCCAGGTGTTAGCTGCTCAACAGTTCCACCTAATCCTTCATTAGGAGAATTTGCTTCTAATAAAGCTTGCTTCTGAGCATCTAATAGCTTTTCATTCAAGCTAGTCCGCAGCTCAACACTGCGTTAACCCTAATCGGTTTAACCCTTTCCATGCGACTTAATGTGTCAGCAACGAAATTAGCCTTACCGGGATGGTAACGAATCTCACATTCGTAATCATTTAGAGTTTCCATCCAATGGTGTTGTCGCATGTTCAGATCTTTCTGATTAAAAAAATGCTGGAGACTTTTATAGTCCGGGTATATAATACATTTTGTGCCATATAAATAGTGTCTCCAAAGTTTCAAAGCAAAAACAACGGCAACCAATTCTAAATCATGGGTGGTGTAATTCTTTTCGTGCACCTTAAGCTGTGGTGATGCATAGGCAATTACTTTACCTCTTTGCGTAAATACACAACCCATTCCAGTGTGCGAAGTATCACAGTACACGACAAAGTCTTCAATTCCCTCAGGTAGGGTCAAGACATGATCATTGCTCAATTTCTGTTTTAGAATCTCAAAGGATTCTTTCTGTTTAGGACCCCAGTCAAACTTGAGACTCTTGTGGGTCAACGTAGTCAAAGGAGTAGCAATTCGAGAGAAGTTCTCAATGAACCTTATATAATAACCGGCCAATCCTAAGAAACTATGAATTTCAGATGGAGTCTTGGGTGCTTCCGAATTCATTATAGCTTCAATCTTAGCGGGATCCACTTGGATACCACACTCGCTAATCACATGTCCTAGAAATTGGACCTCTCTAAGCCAAAACTCGCACTTAGAGAATTTTGCATAAAGCTTTTCTTGCGTTATCAAATTAAGAATACATCTAAGATGTTTCTCATGATCATTCTTATTACGAGAATAGATAAGTATGTCGTCTATAAAGACAATGATAAACTTATCTAAGTACGGCTTGCAGACTCCATTCATGAGATCCATGAATGCTGCAGGAGGATTCGTAAGCACAAAAGGCATCACAAGAAATTCATAGTGGTCGTATCTAGTTCTGAAAGCAGTCTTTGGAACATTCGTGAGCCCAAAAGGCATCACAAGAAATTCATTTTTATGTTTTTTCACATTTTTTTCACCTTTGTGCATAGCATGTGATTAAATGCAATTATTATAGTTCTGGATGTTTGTTGTTTGTTATTTGGCATTTTTGCACCTAATTATAGAGAATAAAGTATTTTTTTTATTAACTGGAAGGTACATAACAAACCATAGAAGATCACACACATACATAAACGCCAAAAAAATAATACTTTTCAGTTAATAAAAATACTTTATTCATCTAATTATGTGAGGATTAACTCAATAAGATTTTGCTGAATGAGATGGACAACATTCTTAAGTAGGATTAACTCATTCCTCACTTAAAAATGTTGTCCAACTCATTCAGTAAAACCTTATTGAGAACAAAACTGAATTTCCAAGAAACAACGTTTGCCATCTGTGGTTTTTGAACTTTTTGGCATTTTAAATTGAAGACTATTTAGTAAAATATGATGTTTGTTTTTTGTGTGATCAATGGAAGGGCCTGCGACGTTGTTTATATAAGATGATTTGGCGCGTAGTTTAGGCGGGATTTTTTATAACTAATGTTAGTAATAAAGTTTCCGGCGTTTTGACGGGTGGTCCATTGGACAACCCTTTGCGATGCTAAAAGACAAGTTTATCCCTCATTTATGTATGTAATTATCTTGAATTAGATAACTACTGTTGTCTATGTCTCAGGTACGGTTTAGCGGCTCAAATGGAGGAAAAGTGCAGGTTTGGAAGCTTTCGAGTCGAACGGGTTGAGATGTGGAGCAAAAGATGAAAAAAACACAAAACTCAGGTTGCCACCGTAAATTACGATCCCACCGTAATTTACGGTGGACCTGAAATCCATTTGGTTCCCACCGTAAAACAGTTTTAATTTACCGTAACACTATCAAGTCCACCGTAACTTACTGTGGAGCCGTAAGTTACGGTGGAGTCTGCGAACACTTTTGTAACTGCCACAATTAAGATGGTTTATGGGTGTCTTTTGGGTGATTCTCATCATTGGACGTTTTTGGAACTTGCTAGGGGCGATTTTGGTGATCTTGCTTGGTTGTAAACATTATCTAAACATTTCGTTTGTGTTTTCGATCCGTATGAACATTGAACTTTATGCTATGATGATTCACCAAGCTATGTGTGGCTAAACTCATGGTGATCATCCTGAATTGAAGGTTTGTCTAAGACTTTTGTGTTTGGATTCGTATTTCTAGAATAATAGACTTGCAATGTTTGTTTGTTTATTATGGTGTATGGATGTTTGTTTGTAAATTGTTGATTGATGTTATAATCATATTCTAAACCGTACGTTCTTGGTGTCGTTGACAATCGAGATATCACGGGAGGGATTAGGGTTGGATATTACTCAATTGGTTATCGGGTAACAACCTCGCATTGTCATAATCCGAGTACTTAGTTCCCTTTTATCACAACAAACAATTATACACGAATCATGTCTATGTGATTCTTTCTAGTGAATTTAAACACAATTGTCAAAAGCAAACTGGAAATTTAGGATGGTCGCTTGTTCCTAATCTGTTTACAAACTACGGTCTTTGATTTGCAATTTAATTAGTTAATTTTAGTTATTAAAAGCAAAACAATCAACCCTTGAATTTTAATTTCTGCATTTTAGGTAATTGTAGTTGAATCACAAAGCTATAACATAAACACATTTTCCACATACTCCCTGAGATCGATACCCACTTACCGCTAGCTAATTAGTTGTTATTGGGATTAAATTTGCGTGTACCTACGACTGCACGTCAAATTTTGGCGCCGTTGCCGGGGAGTAGTGCGCAACGTGTGTCAGTTTATTAGTTTTGTTTTGTTATTTTCGGGTTTACACTGGTGTGTTTAGTGTGCAGGTTCTACAGGTGCATGCATACTAGAGGCTCTCACAAAGCGTCACCATTGTCATTTGATCCGGAAATCGAAAGAACGCTAAGGCAAAACAGGGTTTTATTACGAGAAAACCGAATCATTGGTTCACCCACTTCACCCATTACACCAAGAAACATCATGGCCGATTCACAAATTCCACCTACAACGGGTCAAACGACCTCATCATTTATA